>NC_065588.1:24522363-24825393 GCF_024542745.1 Macaca thibetana thibetana | reverse complement strand
AGTTTTTGTATTTCTTTTTTTTTTTTTTTTTTTTGACAGAAGCGGGATTTTGCCGTATTGCTCAAGCTGGTCTCAAACTCCTGGCCTCCAGCGATCCTCCTGCCTTGGCCTCCCAAAGTGTTGGGATTACAGGTGTGAGCCACCATGCCCTGCCAAGATATCTTTCTAAACCAAAAATATATATGCTTAGTATCTTATTTTTTAAAAAAATACCTCATGGCACATATTTCTGGACCCACTCTCAGAGTTTTGGGTAGAAAGAAACTATGCGAGTGAAGGACCCTGGAGCTTAAACTTCATGAGCTTTGTTGGGCAAAGGAAGTCTTTCTAACCATTGTGATATTTTTTTCCTTCATGTGCAAAGGGAATGAGTATACTTCCCTTTTGGACCATATTTAAGGAGCGTTTTTCTCAGACTTGTTTGTAATAAAACCTTGACTGCTTAAGATTTATTTGTACTTGGTTCATCATTAGCTGTAGAGGCATCTTTGGCGTATCCATCTTTTTTTGGACATACGGTCATGAGAATGCAATTAAAAAAATCACAAGACCTTGAATATTCCCAATTTATCTCTGTGACACTAAGCTTTAAAGAGAGCAGAGGCAGAGTTGGAACTTGGCTAACAAATGACCACAGCTATGGTTGTAATACTAGTCAATTATGACATAAAAAATACAATGAGTCACAGTGGGACACCAACCTAACTTACTGAAAGTAAAAAAAAAAATGTTAACCAGTTGTTTTGTTTTCCCATATAAACAACTGGTTTAATTTTCACATTAGATAAATTCATAAATTTCCTCATATGTAAAATGAACAAAGTCCTGCCTCCTAAATTGGACAGAAACCATGTTTATTTTGCTTACTCTCATGTCCCCAGTTTCCAGAGTGTTAACAACTATGTGGTAGTTAATATATAAATATTTGGTGAAGGAATGGAATCAAAAGACATCAATTATTCAGCTTGAGTTATTTCTATGCCACAAACAAATACACATTGCCTATGGCTGCCATAACAAATTATCACAATTTAGTGACTTAAAGCATTATACATTTACTATCTTACAATTCTGAAGGCCAGAAGTCTGAAATGAGTTTTATGAAGCCAAAACAGAGCCATCAGCAGGGTTTATTCCTTGTGGAGGCTCCAAGGGAAAATCTATTTCCTTGACTTTTCCAGCTTTTAGAGGCTTCCTGCTTGTCTTGGCTCAGGGCCTCCTCCTCTATCTTCAAAGCACATGGTTCTAACCCCAGATTCTTTTATCCCATCTTTATTCTTACTTTTGATAGGGAGATGGGACAAGAGATCTTGCCTCCCTCTTATAATAAGGACCCTTGTGATGACACTGGGCCCACCCCGATAATCCAGACTATTCTCCCCATCTGGAAGCCTTTAGCTTAATTCCATTTGCAAAGTCTTGTTTGCTACATAAAATAAGATTTTCACAGGTTCTGGAGATGTGGATGTAGACATCTCTGGGGGATATTATTCTGTCCACACAGTGTGAGAAATCACTCCCAGAATATTTGTTTTTAGGGACAGTTACTGGAATTCATTGAATTTAGACCTTCTGATTTCTGGGCTAGTATTTTGTCATTGAGACAATACTTTTACTAAAGTCGAAGTTTTTAAGAAGCATTTTAATGTCAAGAGGGATTTACTGGACATGAAGACCACAAAGAGGTCTATATTCTCACAGAGAAGCCATATAGATTTGGGGGAAATTCACTGTCTTTTTTTGGCAATTTATAATCTGGATGAGTGGATATATCACAGATATTTGATTCTCACCACCCCTCCCCTATCAGTTTTTTCCTTATTGCCTACACAGTTCTGGGAGATACTCAATATGCTATATGAGTAAGGACTTGCTTTTCTCTGTTGCCTCTCTTCTCCTCTGTATGAGTTACACTAAAACTAACTTGGCTCAAGTGACAAGATGACGATATTTGTTTAATGGTGTTTCTCAGAGAGCAGACAACAACTGAATTACAGAGGGCATATGATAATAACTGAAAATACTTTCAAGAGAATATGAGTTGCAAATTGCCTCAATACAAATTAATAAGCAGCAGAACTCCTGTCACAGTCTAGGTGTTCAATAAATATTTGTTGAACTAATTACACATTTATAAGTGTAATTAGTGTAATATGAGGATTACTTCACCTCCATAGAGCAGCTCACTTCTGTAGATACCTTGGCCAGGATGTAACAGTGACTCTAAAGGCACAAATTCCACAGTTAAATGATGAAAAGACAAAAACAAGAAGGAAGAGGTCCTGGGATCTAACGAGGACCTTGTGGACAATGAGCATGAAGAAATTCTTTCAAGAGCTGGGGTCTCCCATTGCACACTGAAACATCATAGTGCCAGTGCCTAGGTCTGACTCAACAAAGCACCACCTCTGAGTCATCTGACCACTTCCTGGGTTTTCCCCCTTGAAGTCTTCACACCCAGGGTCTGCATGTACCCCACCCTGCAGGGGATGATCTCAACTAGGTTCATTAACTAAAGCCTTGACAGACCCTTCTGATGTAATGGTCCCTGTGAAACCCGGAGTCCCATCTCTGGAGACTGTGAGGGAAGAGGGTTTAAGCAATGACAATTAGTTGGGAATTTTCTCCTTCGTGTCATCTCTGAGAACCATCTGACCTCACAAGTAAGACTCTCTGTGATGAGAAAGGGTGGTGTGTGCCTTACAGGAAATTCGAAAATGACCTCAGGGCATTACATACATGATTAGCAAGAGGGTAAAATATAGGATTGGAATCTTGCTTCTGATTTTTAGAGTAGAAAGAAAATTGGGCTAGGGCAGGGGAAGAGACGTCACTGAGGAAGGGTATATTTGATGATACAGCCTAAGAGAAAAAGAGCTCTCCAAAGTCTTCCTCATTCTTCCACAAATATTTATTGAGTGCTTGGGATGGAGCAAGTCACTGTTCCAGCCCTTCCTCCTCCTCATCCCTGTTTTCTCCTCCTGCCAACTCTCTTTTTGTTGTTCCCAGTTTGAATATTTTTCACACTCAGAGCTGTATAAACTTCTCTTCATCACCAGATTCTTTGATCTATGAACAATAGCAGCTCTTTGAATAGCAGAATAGGAATATCTGTTTCATAATTTCACTTTTTTTACAGACTTTGAACGTCACCATGTCAGGAAAATGTAAAGTTAAAGGGTTCCCATGGTTTGACCACACCCTGACCTCCTTTTGGTTTTCTTATTCCCTTTTCATAGTGTTTTTATTTTTTACCCAATTTGGTCACACTCTTTTGAGGCTAATTATATACTGGCCTTGCAATCTTCACAAGATTTGCACATGACAAGTTCTGATTTGCTTGTTAGTCAGTGAAGGCAATCTTCAAAATGAAGCTTCATAAATAACCAAAAGGAAGATTTTATACTCAACAGTAAAGCTAATTTATACTTACAAGGATTTTTCCATGATGCATTATACAGTGTTAGGCATAATATTTTAATCTCCTACACTTTAACACACATTTCAGCCATCCTGACTTTGATTGACCTATGGCGTCTGGATGCTTCATAATGTATTGTGGAACATACAGCACTACATCATATTATGGGCTGTAATGTGTTATTATGCAATTTCTTCAGACTCTCTCTCCTCCACCTTCTTTTTTTTTCTCTCTCTTCTTTTTTTTTTTGAGACATAGTCTCACTCTGTTGCCCAGGCTGGAGTGCAGTGGCGAGATCATGGCTCATGGCAGCCTCAACCTCCTGAGCCCAAGCAATCCTCCCACCTCAGCCTCCTGAGTAGCTGGAACTACAGGCACACACCACCGCACCTGGCTACTTTTTTTTTTTTTTTATAAAGACAGGGTTTCACCACGTTACCCAGACTGAACTCCTGGAATCCACCCATCCTCAGCCTCCCAAAGTGTTGGGATTACAGGTGTGAGCCACCACACCGGGTTTCTCCTTCACTTTCTTACTCATGTGTACACACACACACATGCACGCACAAGCATCCACACACACACACAGTTAGATGCTTATATGAAGTGGTCCCCAAACTTAAATGATATTTCTCTCTCTTCCATGACATTGCCCACTAGTTATTTTCTGTTAGCTGAACAAAGGCAATTCTCTTCATTTCTGTGAGACTCTAAAGACGTGTTTACATAAGTAGCAACTCATACCAACAACCTAAATATAGAATCATTCTTCCTAGGTTTCCCTCAGTGGGTCATCATATAGTACCATCAATGATCTGACCAACAAATAACTTATTAGGAGAAAATGTGTTATCATAAACAAGGTGCACAGAGATCTGGGTTCTAGAAATTGCTCAACTGTTAATTAGCATTGTGACCTTCAGGAACTCATTTAACCTTTCAGAACCTTTTAAACCGGTCCTATCTACTTCCCGGGTTAGGAGGATACAATAGGGTAATGTCTGTGAAAGGAGCCTAAACATTAATATCCACACGAGCAACTTTTAAAGTCAACCCTATACAACTTCGCAGAGTTGTTTTAGAATAAAAAAAGATTTCTCTGTACTCAAACATATCAATTGTGAAACTATTTTAGAAGTGGGGATTGATTAACTTTGAAGACTACCAACCACATGTATTCAAAGAAACTGTATGATCACACTATATGAGGCACTACAAAATCCTAATTTGTTTGTATTCCAAGATTCCAATTCAGGCCTCTTCTGTGACACTCAAATCCCGCACCTCTATACCTAATCAGGCTCAGACACTTTACAGAATACTGACAACTCGTGACAGCTGTAAGTATAGCTATCCTTCAAAAATCCAGGTGGACAGAGACTTTGCTTTTCATAAGGATTTCCCACATACACAACCAATTAAGAGATTAAAAGGACATACCAGTTTTCAAATGTGTTATTCACCGACACAGGCAGTGTGCTGGCACTGTGTTTTGACTGCACTGACAGGAGCATATTTATAGGGAAGAATTCCACCTAGATTCTTTTCTTCAGCTCATTACAATTGATTTGTTACTGGTGTAAACCCAGGGTTATTATAATAATTAGTGCAGACATTAATGTAATGAAATAGTGTTTTCCAGCTAAAGTAATATTCAGACGCAAGCCTGGTTTTCCTCCACTGTTAACTGGAGTCCTCCAAACACTCCGAGACTGAGGCGGTTCTTGATGCTCCATATGAAGCCGAGGTTCCTCTACTTTTATTCTTTTTTTTGGTTTCACTGTTGAACCTTTCTAGGTCGCAATTACACCTGGTTTGTATAATGCAGTGCCAATGAAGTGACAAACACTATCACATAAGTCAAAGGCAGGATTTGGAGAGTGCAGGTGTTCAGAAGATTGCACACCATGCAATGTTTGACTGTGGGATTCATTATGGGTTATGGGAAGATAGCAGCGCTTGAAGGGCTCCAGTGACAGAAACACATTTGCAGCTTGCTGCCAAGCCATACCGATGTGGAGGGAATGTTTAAAAGCATCTAATAGAGACATGTTCAAGATCACCTGAGCCGCCTTTGTGGCTCTTGGGCCTGGTTTGTTAGAGCCACAGGCTCACACACCTGCCAAGAAGTGTGAACACCCCTCCAGGTCTTTGTAAAATGCATCTGTGTGTAACTTTTGATAGCTTTTACAAAATATGCAATTACTGTTCAGAGTGAGTTTCCTTCAGCTGCTTTCTAGTCAAGGGAAGTAGGTGGATTCTCAGTGGGCTGGAATTCCAAATGCCACTTGGATCCTGGGCTGTGGGCCTTTTTATATTGTCTGTGCATGTATTTCAGGCATGTTCAAGCTGAAAGGCTTAAGGTTCAAAGGGCATGTAGTCTGGAAAAAAATCACAGGTTTGTGTTAAAAATTGACCTTTGTAATAAATGTGGGAATGGTGATTTGAAGTAAATAATAAGAAATCATTAGGTTGTGGTGAAGAAAATGTGCCAATATGCTCTGACATTCATATTTCACAGTATCAATTGCCTTCTTATGTGTCAAAATCATGAATAAGATTTTTTTGGGAGGAGGGTGTTGAGTTGCAAACTCATTAACAGTAGGCTTTGGAAATGGAAGCAAATGGTGTTGAAGTGGTTGCTGCAGCCTTGGTGGTGAAGAGAATGATGAGGCTTACCACAGCTTTCTCCTGTTGCCTGAGGTCTCAGACCCTGTAACAATCTCCAGGACAGTCACCTGAGAGGGAGACCCACCTGCATCTGAGCTGGGGGACTCTGGGGTTTCATAGCTTTAGAGATTTGGGAGTTGCAAATCAAATTCTTCATACTTGGCCACAGGAGAAACGTTCAGCTTGAGAAAAGTTGGGTGGAGGCAATGGTGACCATTTTACGTTAATTTATTTTGGTCTGCGGTTAATTCTCTACTAGCTTCAGTTAGCACTGGAGTCTTTCAGCACCACGGATCCTTTCTTCTATTTCATGAACTTTCTTTTCCCCTTCACCCTTCAGGTCCAGCTCTTTGGCTTTCCTCAGAAGTCCCCTTGCGGGCCCTTCTTTCCATAGGCACTGCTCCATTGTGGCACAAGAATTATATTTGCTCTCAGGCCAGAGGCTGTGAAATTCTTTCCTAAGGTTATGGCCTTCCAGAGGAGACTCTGGCCCTCATTCTAGGAAGTCACAGCTTACGACATCCTCTCAGGGAAGTTTTTGGCAAATCACACTATCAGAGATGGTAAAGAATACTAAAAGTTCAAGTCAATGCCATGCTCTTGCTGAAGGCCTGGCCTTGTCAAGGCTTCTGGGGCAACCTGCAACCTGCTCCCTCCACCCCACCCCCATGCCTCCACAGACTCTTCCTTGCTAGCAATGCATCACGTGCCTCTGTTTTCCCAGTTGCATCCTGCTGAGTCTCTTCGGCCTCTGGGCTTCTCAGCCTGGGTCTTTGCTCGGGAGAGCCTTCACAGAACTGAAGCTGTTTCTCCAGGTATGTTTTACAATGCTATTAACAACACTGTTTTTAACAGCTGTATAGAAGCCTCGCACAAGGACTATACGATTCCATTTGTATCCAATTCAAGAATAGGCCAACTAAACTATGGCGACAGAGATCAGATCCCCTATGAGCGTCAGGATGTTTTTAAAAGAGGGCAATTTCTGGGTGATAGAAATATTTTATATGTTAGCTGGGCTGTTGGTTATACAAGTAAATACATTTTTCAAAACTCGTCTAACTGAATACTTAATATCTGTGCATCTCACTGTAAATTTAAAATAAAAATAAAATACAGCAAATATAAAAACTGTATCACGGGGGGTAAAAGAATAATGAAAGTTCCAATTACACACAGTTGGATCAAAATGTGTAGCCAGCCCAGCTCAGGAAATACCTTACTTAGACATACTATTCTTTTCTCTCCTTTCCTTCCTTCCTTCCTTCTTGTTACATTACTTCTGTGTGCTTGTATATCAAAAAACAAATGGTACAATTGAACAAAGTGATTTGCATGGGGTTTAATAAAGGGGCTATTGCATAGGATGGGGTAAGGAAATGAACAAGGTGTAGTGCACAACTGTGGGGCTTAGTCACAGTGGGGAGCCACTGCCACCCCTAGACCTGAAGGGGTAACAGTCAGAAGACTTCTGAAACCCAGAAAGGAAAGCTGTATGGAGCAGGCCTCCTCAAAAGAGCCACGGCCTTAAAGAAAGGGACACAACCAATTCCCAGCTACTTCGCTCATTTCCAGACCTTATTGTTTTCTTACGTCTCAGTACCCAGCTGGGGCCTCCTAAAGACCTACACGACCAGAAGCTAACTAGAAGGGAGCTTGAAGTCTGGCCTCCCAAGGTACAGAGCTAGGAGAGGGGTGAAAAGTGGATGTGGGGGACAAGCCAAGGATATACAGCCCCACTGGTCACTGCAGTACCCCTGGTGCTATGAATACAACAAAGGCAAAAAACCCTGTTACTTAGGAATCGTACATTCTTGATGGAGGCACTAGAAAAAAAAAACGGAGGATCAAAATATGTCATCAATATGTGGGTGCAGAGAAGAGTGTCTAAACCAGATGGAAAACTGAGACAGAGGGAGTGTTGGAGACAAGGCTGGGGAGCACTGTCATCAAAGGCTTCCTCCAAGAGGCATGGCCTGTGATCAGTCTTCAATAGGGTGCAGGTAGAGAGATGGAAGAGAGCAGAGAGCGCATATGAGAGCAGGTGGGACAGCTTGTACAAAGGCCAAGCAGTGACAGGCTGGTTCCATGTTGCAAAGACTGGACCATATGGTAAAAGGACAAGAGGGTGGAGGTGAAGCCGGAAGAGAGGACGAGGGCCAGGTCACAGACAGTAGTGATTGGGCATGAACTTCGTTCTGTGGACAATAGATAGCCACTGAGATAGTCTCAGTAGGCAAGAGACACCGCCAAGTGTCACTTTCAAAGACTGCACAGTAATGAGGCAGTGTCTGTGCTGGTTTGAGGTGAGGTGAGATTGGAGCCTGGAGATGAGTTAGGAGCTAACAGTGAGAGAGTCAGTGGGAGGCAAAGAGAGAGACACACAGAGCACTCCTCTCCTAAGCCAGGCACACCCATACCTGGCTTCCCCTTTCTGCGTTTATACAACGTGCACATTCCCTGCCCATGTGAGCTGCTCCTACTCCCGAGACACGCCAAGAAGGAATGTGTCTTTCCATCGGTGGACTCCTCAAACTAAATTTTGTTTGAGCTCCCCTCCCTGGTGTCTCTTCTCTGCTAGGGCTGGGCTGAATGCTCTTCTCCAGGCTGCCAAAGGACTCCCAGGTTCAAGCGATTCTCCAGGCTCCCAAAGGACTCCCAGGTTCAAGCGATTCTCCAGGCTCCCAAAGGACTCCCAGGTTCAAGCGATTCTCCAGGCTCCCAAAGGACTCCCAGGTTCAAGCTATTCTCCAGGCTCCCAAAGGACTCCCAGGTTCAAGCGATTCTCCAGGCTCCCAAAGGACTCCCAGGTTCAAGCTATTCTCCAGGCTCCCAAAGGACTCCCAGGTTCAAGCGATTCTCCAGGCTCCCAAAGGACTCCCAGGTTCAAGCTATTCTCCAGGCTCCCAAAGGACTCCCAGGTTCAAGCGATTCTCCAGGCTCCCAAGGACTCCCAGGTTCAAGCTATTCTCCAGGCTCCCAAAGGACTCCCAGGTTCAAGCTAGTCTCCAGGCTCCCAAAGGACTCCCAGGTTCAAGTGATTCTCCAGGCTCCCAAAGGACTCCCAGGTTCAAGCGATTCTCCTTGAGAATAAACCCCTACGTCCTAACATTTACAGCATTACAATGAAAGGAATTGCTCATGTCTCTCTTCCACCCACTGAGAAGTGAGGTTCTTGGAGGCTGGGGCCTCATCTTATGTACCCCTGTATCTGCAGATCTTGGTTCACAGTAGGTTTTTTATAAGTTCCCTGCCTTAAATTGAACTGAACTTCTGACCTTTTCTCTGCCTAAGCCCCCAGCTTTTGGAAAGATGGAGTTGGAGAGAGAAAGCATGCTCCTGACTGGCCAGATTCACTGAATCAACCCCGAGGCTCCAAAGGGTGACAGATAGTACAGTCAGATCACATCGCATCTGAATTCCCAGCCAGATGTCTGGGTTCTCTAAAATTCCCTTTACCCCAGTTATTTCTTACCTTCTGAAGATCCAATAGCAACATCAAGTGAAATGGTATTTTGGAGAAATTTGTGAACTGTAAAGAGACACATAGCATTGACTTACTGTATACCAGGTATATTAATTCATAATTAATTTCTTTTTCTTTTTTTCTTTCTTTCTTTTTTTTTTTTTTTTTGAGATGGAGCCTCACTCTGTTGCCCAGGCTAGAGTGCAGAGGCATGATCTCAGCTCACTGCAACCTTCGCCTCCCAGGTTCAAGTGATTCTCCTGTCTCAGCCTCCCGAGTAGCTGAGACTACAGGTGCCTGCCACCATGCCCAGCTAATTTTTGTATTTTTAGTAGAAACTGGGTTTCACCATGTTGACCTGGCTGGTCTCAAACTCCTGACCTCAAGTGATCCACCCGCCTCGGTCTCCCAAGGTGCTGGGATTACAGGCGTGAGCCACGGCGCCTGGCCAACACTTAATTTCTCAGATACCTGGATATAGTCAGTTTACATATGAACACAGGAAACACTGAAAAATATACCAATGAGATCAGGCAGTCTCCAATAAAGCCCGATGCATAAGGGTTCAAATCTGCTATATGTGCTCTTCTATCCTAAAATTCCTCAAGAAAAGATGAAAGAATCCAAACAGTGAGGTAATGCTGCTGGCCTGGCTATCCCAAAGGATGTAGTGGTGGAAGGATGTATCACAAGGAGACAGTTGCTAGGAGGGTAAAGGAAAATCAGAACAGTTACAATTTACTGGTATGTACTTTTGGGGCCAGATAGCTTATCTTTAATGCTCATTACGGTCAGGTAGGGTAGATGTAATTTTTATCCTCATTTTACAGATAGGTTCTCTAAAGTTAACAATTAGTTTTTTCATTCACCAGACATTTATTGGGCCGCTATTAGATACCAGACACTGTGCTAGTTCAGCACCTTTTCGAAAGCCACTCAGCAGACCTGGGTTCTGAACTCTTACCGGTCTATAGGTCGAAATATTCTGATCTTTTCACTACACAATTTTCCTTTTTCAGCCCACTCAGTTGCAGCTTTGGAGCAAGATTTCCATTGTATTAGTAAAACAGTGACTTTTTGGGACACTGTGTTAGTGCAATATTTTCAAACTTACAGGGTTCAGATAGCATCTCACCTAAAGCTCCCAGCATTTTAACACCAAGTCTGCGGAAGCGGCAGGCAGTCTAATTCAGTCTTGTGCACAGTTCTCTATGTGGGCAGCATGCATCTGTAGAAGCTTTCAGTGGGCGGGATTTAATTCCCCACACTTTTAGTTATGTTGTTACTGGGACTTTAATATGTCCTAAGTTTTGATAGAGCGATTATAAAACGCATGTTAGTTATTTCTGTGACAAATACAGGCTCCGCGGATGCCTTGAATAAACTTTTCTTTCCTTCATACTCTACTACACCCAACCCTCCCCTTCATGGCTCCCTGTGGCCTACTTCAGGGCAATTAATAAGAAAAATATCTTCCCTTCTCACACCTCTCAGATATTTTAGCTTGAATGGGACTCTTATGGCTGGTGGCCACCAGCTTCAACATCGCTCCATGCTATTTTCAAAGATTGTTGAGAAATAAGTGGGAACAAGGTCACAATGCCCACCACTGTGTGCCCAATAGTATAATGGCCATGCCAGTTGCAAGCCATACTGCAAAGACCAGTTTAAAAGCAAGCTCCCAGAGAGTGAAACACTGGGTTTGATGACATCAGAGGTAGATGCTTCTCCTTCCATGGTCTCTGTTCTCCCCTACACATTTCCCACCATCAAAGTACCTCTCTATGAGCAATGTCAAATCTTTCTTGAAGCCACAAGTGAAGAATTCAATTAATAATTAATTTTTGTGTATTTAGAAAGCTATGGGAGATTAAGGGAAAAATCTAATTATAAAAATAAGAGCTAAAATTTATTTAGTTCCTGTTGAGTATTTTTGAATACTTAGTATGAGCTAGACAGTATGCTAAGCAATTTATGTACATCTCATTTAACCCTTAGAAAAACTCCTATACCATAACAAAACTCAGCCATTCATTCATCCAGTCAGTCAGTCATTCAACAAACATGCCCTTAGCATTTACTACATGTGAGATACTATTCTAGGTCTTGGGAATACAGTTTTGAATAAGACACAGGTCTGGGCCAGGGGTGGTGGCTCATGCCTGTAATCCCAGCACTTCTGGAGGTCAAGGCGGGCAGATCACAAGGCCAGGAGTTCAAGACCAGCCTGACCACCCCATCGCTACTAAAAATACAAAAATTATCCAGGAGTGGTGGCACGTGCCTGCAGTCCCCGCTACTTGGGAGGCTGAGGCAGGAGAATCGCTTGAACCTGGGAGGTGGAGGTTACAGTGAGCTGAGATTGTGCCACTCTACTCCAGCCTGAGTGATAGAGCAAGACTCCATCTCAAAAAAAAAAAAAAAAGACATGGGTCTGATTGAGTTAAAATCTAGCCATGAAAGCAGATAGCAAACAAGAAGGTAAAGAAGATCATTTCGGGTAGTAATCAGTAGCATAAAGAAAATAAAATGGGATGGTGCAATAAAGATTGACATTAAATAGGGTAATCAGGAAAGAACTCTTTGAGGCTGTGCCAGGCCTACGTGATAGGATAAAGTCAGATGTACTTTTATCTAGGAGAAGAACACTTTTAAAAAAAATTAAAAAAAAAAAATAAGCACAGAGATCCTGAAATTGTAAATAAAATTAAGAGAAAGAGGAAGAAACCTAGTCTGACCAGACCATAGTTAGCAAATGAGAGAATATTAGATTAGGGATAAGATCATAGATTAGTGCCAGTACTTACAAGGCTTTGTAGGCTATGGAAGGAATTAGATTGTATTCTGAGGATCAGAACAGGAGAGTGGCGTGGTCTGGTTTACAATTTTAAAAGATCACCATGGAAAATGAATTGTGGGCATCCGAGATTATAAACAGAGAGATAAGTCACAGGACTATTGAACAATTCAGGAGAAAGATCATGGTGGTTTAGGATTCTGGTGGTAGACATGAAAATGATTGCATATTCAGGACAGATGCAGGAGAAGTTTTGGAGGTGGAGCTGTTAGGCATTAAGATAAATGTGGGTGAAGATGATGGGAAGAAAATGGAGGATGACTCATAGTTTTCAGCTTGAGCAGTTAGAGTGTGTCATAATTGAGAGGGGAATGAGTGGGGGAAGAGTGGGTTTTTTTGTGTGCTCTTTTTGGTGGGGATTGGGTTGAGGGAAATCCAGTTTTGTTTGACATGGATTTTTGGCATTCAATAAGGATGCCAAGTTGGACAGATGGGTCTAGCACCTGGGAGAGCAGTCAGGGCTGGACATATAAACTTGGGAGTTATTAGCATCTTAACTTTTAGGTAAAGACTTGGGACTGAATGTGATATTCTAGGAATAATGCAGAAAAGGAAGAAAAGAGAGTTCAGGCCTGAGTTCTAAGTCACTTCAAGACTTAAAAGTTAGGTAGAGAGAGAGGATCTGGCAGAGGAGGTTAAAAGGGAAGGGCAGTAAAGTAGGTAGAAAACCAGGAGAGAGTGGAGTCACCAGATGCCAAGAGATGGAAGTATTTTTAGAAGGAAAGAGTGATCTCTCATGTTAGTTGACATTGACAGGTTGAATAAGATAACAACAGAGAGTGACCATGGAATGACATGGAAGCCAAGGAAAGTGAAGCTTGAACAGACAGAAATGAGAATTGGGGAAGCAGAACTAGACAGAGGCATAGACAGATAAGAGTCACTTGTTCAGAGTTTGAACCAAATTCAAGATTTGAACCCAGGGAGTCTGATTTCAAAGCTAGACTAATAAACTTATCTCTGTGTCTGGGAAAATGATAAAGGTGACACCCAGTTATCCCTATCCTTTCTTTTATGAGTAACCAGTGTTCAGTGACATTAGAAAGCCAATGAACTGTGGATGTTCTCTGATCTAGAGAAGGGCTGTGTAACTCTGACCAGATAGGCAGTGTGGGGCAGATTGTGCCAGGAAAGGCAATATGGTAGGAGATATTTTGAGAGAGCATCTTTCAAATTACATAGTTTAATTATTTACATATGTATAGCTCTTTACATTTCATAAAGCATTATATTATACATTCTCTCATTTGATTTCCACAGCAACCCAGTAAGTTAGAAACAGTTCTAACAAAAAGGCATATACCTGAATGGCAATTCATGAGAACGGCAGGGCAAAGATTCCAGTTACATGTGAATCATTTGAGAGATCAAATAATTTTTGTTTGGTTTTCAGTCAGCATAGCTAGTTTGACCTCTGTTGTGATATGAATACTGAAAACCCTGTACTATTACACTATGCACTCCTCTATTCATCCACTCATTCATCCACCCATCCACCTATCCATCCATTCGTGAGAACTGCAATGCACACCTGGTTTTAGCCTTGTCATAAGGTCTTCACTTTCAAATCATGGTTCTAATCCTTGAGAAGTGTATGTTTGTTGAGAAGAAAAAGTAACAAAAGTACATAAAGACAGCATTGGCTGTGATCAACATACAGACGTGTATGGTGCCTTACACGCCAGGCACTTCACTCTCTTCTCTTTTCTGCATTACTGCTAAGATATCACATTCAGTCCCAAGTCTTTACCACCTATAAGCTAACATGCTAATAACTCCCAAATTTATATGCCCAGCCCTGACTGCTCTCCCAGGTGCTAGACCCATCTGTTAATCGGTTATCTGCCAGGGTTAATGCGTACTGAAATGTGCCAGTCAGAAGAAGCATGATAAAACCCAAAGAAGGAGTTGGTCAGTTTGCTCTGAATGAGGTAAAATGACTTCACTGAAGTGTTGCCAGATTGGATTGATGAATTTTAAGGTACAGGGGTAGCTGCAATGAAGGGAAGGTTGCAAAAGATTTAGAACCAATTCTTCAGGCAGAAGGAGTAACATGAGTAAGGGCATGGAGGGGTGAAACAATGTCGGTGTGTTTGTGCAACTGCAGTTAGCTTAGCATGACTGAGCACGGGCTAGAGACAGAGGGTAGGTAAAGTGATAACTGAGATTATTAGTAATAGCTAACGACAGTGCAAGAATTATTTCATTGAAATTTCAGACAAACCCAAGGAGATAAACACTACAATTTCTCCCATTTTACATATGTGAAAACTGAGGCATTAAGAATTTAAGTAATTTGCTCTAGATCACAAAGCTAGGCAGCTGAAATGAGATTTGAACCTAGGCAAACTGGTTCCAGAGTTCTATTCCTCAAGCACCACATTGAAGACCTATTTTGCAATTCTAAAGTTTGTTTTTTTCTCTACAGGAAATGGGAATCCAGTGAAATTTCATATACAGTCACTTTCATAGAATCCCATGGTTCCTTTGGTAGAATTCAGACTTTTCTGAATAGAATTCAGGCTATCTATGAGCTTGGATAGAAAAAAATTTAATATCTATATTTTTAAAATAGGGTCTTGCTATGTTGCCCTGGCTGGAGCACAGTAGCTATTCACAGGCGATCCAACTACTGATCAGCACCGGAATTATGACCTGCTCTGCTTCCGACCTGGGTCCATTCACCCCTCTTTTGCCAGCCCAGGAGGTCCCGCTAACAGGAGGTTACCATATTGATGCTGAACTTAGTGTGGACACTCAATTGGCATTGCTCACTACAGCCCAGAACTTTTGGGTTCAAGTGTTCCTCCTGCTTCAGGCTCCCAAGTAGCTGTGACTAGAGGCACGTGCCACCATGCCCAGCTACATCTTTATACAAATGTCTAAGTGTACCATAGCGTTTTCTTAAACTATGAATTTAGGTAACAAATATCAGTAGTATTCACGGTACCTGTGACTGAAATATTTTCACATCTCATCAAATTTGTTTCGGGTATCTTGAAATGACATTTACACTCTGTGCTACTCAAAATTACAATAGTTATTAGACCTGATACTAGATCTTATTATTTCATGCATTAATGAGGATGTGCATATATTATTATATCACGAATTTGTTTTTAAAATTTAGATAGCTGTATTTCAATGTAATTTTTTTTGTAATTCTCTACATGTAAAATCATTATTAGGAGAAGAGATCCACAGGCTTCTCCAGTCTGCCAAAAGAATCAAGGTACACACACATTAGATATAGTTCAAATTCGCATGCTATATAAAAATCCCCTTGATTCCATTATTTGGAGGCAACTGTGTAGAAATAGTTTGTTTCCAGTGACTGGGGAGTTCACTAATAAATAAATACCTATCATTTATTTAAAGCTCAAAATGTTAAAGATTCTTTTTTTATATTGGAAGTTATAACTGCTTTGTTAGACTTTCTCTTCTCTCCTCACTTTTAGAATTGCCCTTCCCTCTTGAGCTGCATTCCTTTTAAAAAATGTGAAAAATCTCTGTCTGGTTTCTTTGAAATCTGTTTTCCTGAAGGCCAAAGTAGCTCTCTGACTCTTCCCAGAATTCCCACCCCTCACTCTTACAAATCTCCAAAATATAGGGGTAAATATCTCATAAATTTCCTGTCCCTGATGCATCATCATCTAGCCCTTCCCTGAAATTCATAGTTAAGTCGCAGTTCCCCTTATCACTTCCTCAAACATCTGAGAGATGAAACTGTTAGTAAAGCAAGTCAAGAATTTACTAGATACATGCTTTTAGCAGAATGAAACTTTCAGCAGCTGTCTAGATAAAGCCTCAGCCCTACCCCCATCACTTCTGGATCCTGTTCTGTGTCAGTATTATTGGATGTATTCAGAAAACACTATGCATCTCCTCTCTGGCCATTTAGTGTAAAGCTGACCTCCATGACAATATCAATTCTATTTCTCTCTCCTTTTATCATCACCCAACTCATCATCGTATTTCTACACGTTGCTTCATGAATTTTCATACAGGTGCATGCTTTCCTGACAAGTTAGATCTATTTCTTTTGTAAAAGTTTATCTTTCCACTGCCATCTTCCAGTTGGCAATCATCTCCTTCTTCCCATCAAGTCACAGTGATTTCTGTTTTCTTTGGCTGCCACTGTAAATTTGCTGCAAGGAAAGGATTTCAAGTTCCTGGAGACTATCTGTGCTGCACTGGGTATAACCACAGAGTTAGAAAGGACTGCTACCAGCACCCCTCAAAGGAAACTTGGCAAAAGAAATCCACTTCCCATCACCTTGCCACAGCTGCAAATGCCATTGTCAGGCAATTTATATTGAACTTTTACAAAGTGTTTCAAGACAGAAAACTAGTGGGAGTTGGTAGAGGCAGTGCTGTTTTTACACTTCTCATTTGTTCCTTGGTGTCTGAGATATAAGTTCACTCAAAAAAGAATGTTAGGAACTAGTTTTGCTCCAAATGCCAAAAGAACAGTACTCTTAGCTATTTTCTGACTAAAGGGGACTAGAATATTATATAGAAGAAATTAATCCATACAACTTCTTTCTTTTCCCAAGGTGTTTTGTTTCCATTTATAAGTGTGGGATAAAATCTTTCAGGAAAAAGAAAAATGAAGGGTGAAAAGCAAAGTACCCAGTTCTGGATTTCCTGAACGTAAATACATACACTTTTTTCATAGTATTTTTGAAGTTGTATTTACAGAGAACAAATCTATTCATAACACATGAGCCAGTTTCTTTGGCTCATGCATTTATTTTGATAGAGATTGGGATAAAACCAGTACAACCTTTAGAAGGTAGTGACTGAAAACAGTAAGAGGCTCTATGGCTGAGAATGCCCAGATGGCCGGGTTGTTTGAGCACGGAAGATAAGTAACTATGCTGCAATGCTCACTGTTACTACTGGACAAAATCTTGCAATGGCCTATTTGAAGGGCAGTAGGAAGCCAAAGTCCAGTAATGATCGTAAAATGAATATTGAATAAGCTATTTACTCTGGTGTAGTGAAAGACATCATGTTTAAACCTGAAGATTTAGAGATCTCAGATATCTTGTTGTCTAACCTGAAAATTCAGAGGAGAACCGGTAGACCACTGAACTAGATGGCTATGAAGTGAACCAAGAGTATGAGGCTCCTAACTGCCAGTCTCTTGCTCAACCTATTGCCTTGAAGAAATTGCTGGACACATTGATTCCTCTCCTTTTCTCCTCTAGCTTCCACGACATCACCCCTTGGTTTTCCTCTTGTCATCTGACCATTGCCTCTAAATTTAAAGTTCTTCAGTCACAGGCTCCTGCTTTTTAAAATGTTCACTTCACCTAAGTTTGCACCTTTGGGTTTCTTCTCTTCTCAATTGACATTCTCCTTGGGCAAACTTTTTCCCTGCTGTTACCTCAGTTACCAAGGGAGAAGGGAAGAAGGAGCAACAAGTATCAAGTACAGCAGAATGATTCACTAAGGATAGGAAATATTCAAAAAGACTGTAAGAAGGGGAGTTATTTATGGCCAAATTTTCAGCAAAATGATGGATCAGAAGATCCAGAGATTAAAGAGAGTGGTTTGGGGGAGAAACACAGACTACTTTTAATTTACAGAAATTTGGAAGAGAGAATATGGTAGCCAACTGAAATAGATTTTTGACTTTATTTTTAGGACGGGAGATAACTTGAGCATATTTATTAGCTGAATGCAGGGTCAGTGATGAGGATGACTAAAAATGAGAGGGTAAAAGAACTGATGGAACGAAATCCCAGAGGAGTTATGGGAGACCTGGGTCAAGGGGACAGATGGAGGGGCAGGCCTTGAGCAGCCAGGCACCTCATTCTCTGAGAGTAGACAGAAGAGGGAAGGATGGGTGAATATAGATCTGTTGATATGTGGGGGCAACAGTTGGGACAATTTATGCCAGATTCTTTCCCTTTTATAAGTAAGTGGCAAGGCAAGATGTTCTGCAGAAAGTGAGAGAAACCTCACAAATACCAGCCCTCATGTTTGAAATGAAAGGAACTGATTTGAGGTGAAGAGACCATAGCTAAGAACATATCAAGAATTCACGCACAGCACCGAGGAACCAGTTGAAGCTGGAAAAACATATTTGTAGTGGTTCACACCTGCATGGTAATTTTTTCTTCAGTTATGCTTATTTGACTAGATACAGGAGAATAAAATTCACATTATTGATCCAGCATTTTCCTGAGAAGAATTTGGTACCTGGAAGGTACACTAAAAGAGACAGAAATTTAAAAGATTGTGCTAGACCATTCTCGTATTGCTTAAAGAAATAGTAGAGATTAGGTACTTCAATTAAGAAAAGAGGCTTTACTGGCTCACAGTTCTGCAAGCTACACAGCCATGGTGCCGGCATCTGCTTAGTTTCTCAGGAAGCTTTTAGTCATGGCGGAAGGCAAGGTAGGAGCAGGTAAATCACATGGCAAGAGCAGGAGCAAGAGAAGGGGGAAGATGCCACAGAATTTGAAACAACCAGATCCCTCAAGAACTCACTATTGCATTGTGAGGACAGCACCAAGCCATGAAAGATCTACCCCTATAACCCAAACACCTCCCAACAGGCCCACCTTCAACACTGGGATTCCATTTTAGCATGAGATTTGGGCAGGACAAATACCAAAACCATATCAATGATCAATCACACATCCAAGGAGTAAAGACATTAGAGGATTTGAAAAGCATTTACATCCAATGGATTACAGGCATTTAAGCACCTACTTGACAGTTTGTAAGTTTTACCAAATATTTACACTAATATAACCTTCACCACAATCAAGGTATGGAACAATTCTATTACTACAAAAAGGTGTTTTTCTTTACATTTAAACACCTATTCATTACTGATAGCCCTCTTCATTCCTTTGTGTAGATTTGTTTCCACGTGGTATTATTTTCCTTACACTTCAAAAACTATCTTCAACAATTATTTTTATTTTGTTTATTTATTTATTTTTTATTTTTGAGATGGAGTCCCACTCTGTCACCCAGGCTGGAGTGCAGTGGCGCGATCTCACTTCACTGCAACCTCCACCTCCTGGGCTTAAGCAATTCTCCTGCCTCAGGCTCCCAAGTAGCTGGGATTACAGGCACGTGCCACCATGCCCTGCTAATTTTTGTATTTTTTGTAGAGATGGGGTTTCGCTACATTGGCCAGGTTAGTCTTAAACTCCTGACCTCAGGTGATCTGCCTGCCTTGGCCTCCCAAAGTGCTGGGATTACAGGCATGAGCCTCTGTGCCTGGCTGAAGAAGCTATTTTGACACAGCTCTTTCAACATGATAAAAAACTAAATCATCAAAGTTACAGATTATGATCATTATTTTTTAAATTATCAACAAGAAGAAATAGACATCCTTTCCTCATCCTAGACCTCCTCCTCCCATAACCCCTTTCTGCTGAAGAATAAGATGCCAATGGCTTGAAAAACAGGATGGAGATCAGAGACAATGAGGACAGTGGTGTAGGACTTAAGGAATATCTGACTGACAAGTGATATTTGCAAAAAATTAGTTATTTGTCAATTTTTCTCATTTAAGAAAAGGTCATCAGTTTCTCTAAGCATTTTTTGTTAATTGAGTTATAATTAATATATGACAAAATTCACATTTTTAAAGTGTACCACTAGGTAGTTTTTAGTATTTTCACAAAGTTGTATAACCACCACCTATAGTTTCTTGATTATAGACAATTTTTATCACTCCAAAAGGAAACACCAAACCCATTAATATTCATGTCTCATTTCCCCTCCCTGTTCCAGCCCCTGGAAACTACCAATCTACTTTCGGTTTCTATGAGTTTGTCTAGTCTGGGTTTTTCAGTTAAATAGAGTCATATGACATGTGGCCTTTTGCATCTGTCTTTTTTCATTTGTCACAACGTTTTCAAGGTTAATCCATGTTATAACACATATCAGTACTTCATTCCTTTTTACGGCTGAAAAATATTCTATTGTATGGATAAACCACATTTTATTTATCCACTCAATTGATAGACATTTGGGCTGTTTTTACTTTTAAAATTATGAATAATGGTGCTATAAATCTTAATGTACAACTTTCTGTGTGGACACATTTTTATTTATCTTGAGTAGATACTTAGGAGTGAAATTGCTGAGTTATATGGTAACTATGGTTAACTTTTTTGAGAAACTGCCAAACTGTTTTCCAAAGTGGCTACATTGTTTTATATTCCCACCAGCAATGTATGAGAGTTCCAGTTTCTCCACATCCTTGTCAACACTTGTCATTGTCTGTCTCTCTGGTTATAGCCATGCTAATGGGTATGAACCTCACTGAGGTTTTCATTTACATTTCATTAATGAATAATGATGTTGAGCATCTTTTTATTTATTGGTTATTTGTACATCTTCCTTGGAGAAATGTCCATTGAAATCCTTTGTTCCTTTTTAAATTTTTTAAAATTGTTGGGTTGTGAAAGTACTTTATGTATTCTGGATATTAGTTTCTTATCAGATATATGATTTATAAATGCTTTCCCCCATTCTGTGGGTTGTTTTTTCACTTTCTTGATGGTTTACTTTGAAGCACAGAAGTTTTTAATTTTGATGAAGACTAATTTATCTTTTTTTCTCATTACCTGTGTTTTTGGTGTTATGTCTAAGAAACAATTGCCTAATCCAAGGTCATAAAGATTTATGCCTATGCTTTTTCTAAAAGTTGTATGCTTTTAGCTCTTACATTTTGGCCTTTGATTTATTTTGAGTTCATTTTTATATATGGTGTGATGTATTCTCAAACTATTTTGATAATTGCTGTATTTTGAATGGTCTTCATCTTAAACACTCTGATTTCTCTCATAAAATTATGAAGCTTATATTACTTTAGTGTCAGTTAACACATGTATTTGTCTATCTAATAATCAATATATTGTCCTCTGTCCTTAAAAATATGGAGGGCAGCAATTCTGTATTTTTTAAGCTTTCTCTTTTTCCATTTTTCTTTTAGGGCTATATGCTAGATAGTAAGTCTGACCTTGATCTGTTTCTTAGTTCAATTAGGTGAATGTTCATTTAAATTTTAAATAGCTCTCTTAGTACTCGATTGTAAGACAGATGCGATAATATTTTTAGAACTCAGCTTCAGAAGACTATTATACACATTTTATTTTCTGGATACAGAGGTTATTTGTATACCTATACAAGTCAGATAATTAAAGTCAAACCTCCTTTAATCGTGGTAGATGTGAAGGATGAATAGACAGGGTTATTAGTGTCTGATTTAGGCAGTCCTTGAAGATGCTTAAATGAGTTATTTTAAATTAGCTGTTTTACCATAGCTATACAAAAATGGCTTTGTGGACATATCTTCCTTTAGCAAAAATACTTTTTTCCAAATGTTTTAATAAAGATCTTTTTAAATGACTATTATATTAAATCAAGTGGATGGATATACTGTACTATACATTTTTTTTGTTTCAAAATCCTATCCTTTAAGTGGATTCTAAATGGATTTATCTTATCCTGTACAAGTATACCTAACATTTGGGTTAGCTCTAGCCAAGCTTATTGACTAGAGCTATGAAAGTGTTAGTTTTCTCTTTCTCTTGTGACCAATTTGTAATGCTCCTTATAATAAGTAACTATTATATACCCAAAGGATATTCAGTTATGTTCAAAGAACCATTTATAAAATTTATTTCTCTAAATGTAAGTTTCTATATTGTTTCATTTAAGTCATTTATATTCTTACTTTCCAGAGTGAATTAACCAAATGAAAAAATTCTATTAAAATTGGCCTTTTAGCCTAAAAGAACAAAAAATGACTTGTGTACTTGGCAAAGGGACCTAGAGATATTGTTTATCTGGACAAGGCAGCAACCAGTGAATATAAAATCACGATTTTTTAAAAAAAATTGCCTCAACATACGATTGCGTATTCTCACACACTTTCTGATGGGCTCTTCTGTGGCACTGGCCTTCCCACTGGTCTTTGGTCCATAATGCAAATCATAGGTGTTGGGACAGGTTGCTGTGTGAATCTATTCCCATAGAAAGAAAGCAATGCAGCTGCCTAATACAAGGGGAAAAAAAGGGGCAAAGAAATACTTAAGCTCTCAACTTAAAATATGCAAGACATGTGCTTATTTGCTTTGTCAATATTAGAGAATTTCTTGTTACAGGATATTAGCTGAGGTTGAGAGGTCTTAAAAGCCGCAAGTAAGATATTAAAAACAGTAAACAGTTAAGAATCATTAAGAGTCCTTTTCCCTATTTTTTGAGGCATATGCTAATCATCAATGGAATCAGGTATTTCCTCTCATGGAGTACTATTCCACAGTTAAGTAAAAGATAGGGTTTCCTTTGAAGTATCTGATCGCTGCTTGTTGTAGGGGAACTGACAAGGAAGGGCATTCATTACGTTTTTTTTTTTAACCATATAGGAACTTGATTTAATAGTTTATAAGGATGACATTTATTTTAAGCCTTTGTATTGAATATAATATTTCCCTAGGACTGTATTTTCATTTACTGTTAGTATATTACCCATTATTTTATTTAATCATGCAACTCACTTACTTAATTCAAATGTTTGCATTCTCTCAATAAGTTTGCTCAATAAGAATTAATTGAGTAGTAACCAGCACCAGGCACTGGGATCCATAATACTCTCTGGGAGAAAGACCAGTGGATTATTTTTGGGCTTAATATGCTAATGGGATGGGGGTACAATGAGCCACTGTGTTCAAAACAGAATTGTGTGTTGCTTTTTGAGGCAGGGAGGATACTGCATTTATCTTTGTATCTCCAGCTGTATTTTAGGCACCCACATACATTTTTTTTAATTGAATTGAGTAGAATCATAGAGTGTTTGTTTTGGAAATGCATATGAAAGATCATCTAGTCTAGTGTCTAGTCTAAGAGGTTCATAGAGGTGCCCAGAGATTGCCAAAAGGCAGGATGAGAAGGCAGATTTCTGCGAGTCCCCAACTTATATTTTAATTAGTATAGCCTCCGTTTTATTTACTAGGCACCTGTATAACATTTTGGTTTTTATTAAGATGTATCTGCTCCTAAAGAAATTTGGAAAACCACTGATAATTCAATTGCCTCATTTTACATTAAAATTCCTGTCATTTTACAAATAAGGCAAATCTATTTTTCAGCAAACTATATCAGTTACACATTATTTAATCTTTCAAACAACAGATATAGTTCAGATCATGTCCTCTGCCCTTAATTCCTTTTTTTTTTTTTTTTTTTTTTGGTAGCTGTTTAAAAAAGAATGGGGGAGTGTGACAGCCTAAAAATAATTTTCTCAAGAAATGATGAAGCAATAGAGTACAAAAGCCTTTGAAGATCTCTAGCAAGCTATGTCAGTGTCTGTAATGTGAAACTGCTTGAGGTCTCTTCAATGCTGTGTGCCCTCACACTGTGAATGAATTCATTAAAACAATGCAGAATTCATCTGGGGCGAGAAAATAAGGAAACTAATTTTTAAATGACTAAGGAGTGAGGATAAGATTCTCTCTTAATTTCCTTGGCCTAATGGAGAACACATACATATGCTATCAGCCCATCTCTATCATTAAAAATAAGTTAGAAATGAGAACATGCACAATCATATCAAGGCTTGTCAATTTAAAAAATCAACCCAAGAAAGATGTTTTGGAGATTACTGAGACTCTCAGCTCCCATCCAAAGGTGAAAGGAGATTCAGAGGGCAAAGCATCAGTTAATGTTGAGATCTTTATTATAAAACAAAGCAAAATTGCCTCCTCCAGGTAACTTGCTGTCGATACCTGCAGAAAGAGTACTTCCAGATGACTGATCTGATCATGTGTCACACACTTAACCCTGGGTAGTCCTGGCTTAAGTCAACAAGACTGATCGAAAACTTTGAGGGCCATGAAATGACGACACTGTCATGAAAGGTGTGTCTCTTTCCAAGCAGAAAATGACAGAAAGCACTAAAAATAAGCATTTTTTCCTACAACTGAGATTGTGGAATTTTTTTAACTTCCGAGAATGGAATGCAACTCTCTGGTGGACTTTTGTCTTCTATTTTCAAAAGTGTTTCGTACAGCTGAAAATTTCAAAGGCACGGTTGAGACTAAATGTTATTTACAAATTCCAGAAGTCTATGAACTTCCTTTTCTTCACAAAATGGTCACATCGACCCCAGCTGAATATTTTGAGTTTATGTGTCTATCAAAAATGTGGTGAACTAAATGCCTACGAAGTCAGCTGAGGCCACGTGATTATTGAAAAACACAATGCAAAAAGTGAAGAAATGAAGGTAGTCCTCATGATACCTTGTGCAGTGGCAGGCCTACCACACCATTTTAGAGTTTAAATGCCAACATGATGAAGCAGCTAAAAGCAAAGGTCATTAGTCTTCCATGGATATGAGGAAAATGACTATAAAAGTAGCAAGGGAGGAGTAGACAGGCAGTGAGCAAAAGCACAGCAAGTTGCAAAAGTAGAGCTAGAGAGTTGTTAAGGCAAGATGGGGAGAAGTTGAGAGCGTGGAGAATGCATGGCCAAGGACAGAGAAGTAGAGTCATGAAATAAGGGATCAGTATGTAGAAGACACCAAACATTTACTGAGATGGAATTGAGTAACATTAGTAATAGGTAATAGGAGACAGAGATGAGTTGGTATAGACCCTTTCTTTCCTTTTTTCTGCATTCCATCACAGTAAAAAGTAAAATGATATTATTAAATTGGTTTTCTAATGAAAAAGAAATGACCACCCATGACAGCTCTGTTTGCTGAATGTCTAAAATGCATGCTATGCGTGTCTTGGTAACAAAGTATGTTTCGTCCTTATCCCTTAAATATGTTATAATTCTGGTTGTACTTATTACATAAATTCCGTAAGGGACAATTCACCTTTGGTTGCAGAGACGTAATCTTTGTATTTCTTATTACAATTTATCTGAGTTTTATTTTGTGACCTTTTCTCACATGACCATTTTGAAAAATAGAGTTTTGATTTTTTGTCAATGTGAAATACTTGGTGTACTCTAAAAAGACATATAGGCTTATAACAAAGCTTAAACAAAACCAAGCAAAATGTTACTACCATGCTCTTTCAAACTCTGCTTTCTACAAAGGCAGCCACTTCCAACAGAGAGTTTATCTCCCTGTTTCCAGATACTGTGACTGTTTGATAGTGCACTTCTGTTACACCCACACACACACATTTCCTAGAATGGTAATGGGCAGTTTTTCTAATATGAGCTGTAGACTTTAAGCGTGTTCTGTTGAACAACTAGAACGCTTTTCTCATTTCTGCAAGAGTGTCCATGATATGTGGTACTGGCTCAAGCAAATCCAAAAATCAGCTTTAGCAGAATATAAAGCTCACAAACCTGGACCTAGACTCAGTCTCCAGCTTTTCTGGGAGAGATTTTACATACTTCTTGCTAATTTGGATGGCGTTATTGTTATTCAGAGTTCATTCTTCTAATTTGAGTCACATCTGTGACTGCTTAGCTGAATTGGGAGCCTCAGCATTAAGCTCTATCTTCATTTGCTCAGGGGACACATGGTGTGTGTAGGAGCCATCATGCTTTGTTTTTACAAATCAAACTCTTAATTAATTACTGAACATACTGCAATTCACTAATCAAGCTGTATTTTTTTCAGACATTTCTGACTGGTAAATATCTAGTCATCTGGCTTTGCAATATATCCTTTTGTCCTTGCTTTAGACAAAAATGGTGGGAGTCATTGGAAATGTTGCTTTGTATATGTGATTTGTTCATTGTCATGCATGAGCTCAGAAGAAAACAATTTCTCATTTAGCTTTGTATTCCTCTAGGCAACAATGAGAGACAGTGTTTTTGAGTCAGAAGAAGTATCAAATGCAAAATTGTAAAGACTTGGGTTCAAATTCTGGCTTTGTCATTTCTAATTGATTGAACTTTAAAGTTTCCTATTTGTAAAATGTGTTTTGAAAATTAAATGAGAAAAACCACATAAAGCACCCACTACTGTGCTTGACATCTAGCCAGGAGTGAAGTTGCTAATCATTCATTCCTTCACTCCAACAAATACTTATGGAGCACCAACAATTTCCTAGGCCCTTGGGCATGGAGGAAATAATGGCGGGCCAGGTAGACATAGCATCTCATCACATGAGGCTTACACTCTGGAGGGGAGGGATCCTAATAAACCAGAAATAAATAAATAAGCTAAATATTTGCATGTATATTATAATCTCTTTCTATTTTGTTTTCCGGATCATCGTGTCCATAGCTCAGTTTTGCCTGTAGATGGAAAGATGCGCAGTATATTATACCCTCTTCTGTGTCAATATCACTACTGTGTATATTAGGAAACATATATCTATTGAATAAATAAACGAACAAATGTAAGAAAATCTCTAGCCTGTCTATATATTTAGAATGGTTTATTGCTTTATAGGAATATTTTATTAAGCATATGATTTACAAAATTTGAAAACTTCTTGAGATTTAGAGGCAGTGTAGTGCAAAGGTTAAGAACAATGAGTGCCCTACACCCAGACGTCCTGAGTTCAAATTGAAGTAAAACTGGTTACTAGCAGTATGACTTACCGTCTCTGTGCCTCAGTTCCCCCACAAGTAAATATGAATAACGAATGCCTGTGTAACATAGTTCTCATGCAGATCGAAGCAGATATTTCATGCAGAGTACTTGGAACAATGTCTGGTTCATGGCAAGCACTTAATATATAAATGTTATTTTTCTTTAACTGAGAACTATTTTTCAAATAGGGGTCTATAACCAAATGGGAGTTCTTGGGAATATACTGAGGAATCTTCTATTCTGTGTACAAATTTTATGTGTTATGTTTTCATTTTGATGAAAAATTTTTAAATATTAAAATTAGCTTATTTTGGAATATCTACTAAACAATTTCAGTTCTACTTGCACTTACAGCTGCTTTAGGTGATCGCCTGACATGACCATGTTTAACTTTAGTTTCTCAATCTGAGATTCCATATATTCTTGGGAGTTTACAATTTTTCAAGACTGAAAACTATTATTTTAGAACATTCAGCATATATGCGTTGTAGGTCATAATAGAAATGTTCATGATGCAAAATTATCTGTTATTCACCACATATTTACTGTGTTTATCATTAGTGCTGTCTCCCAATTCTTTTGAACTCTCTGTCTTCAGGTCACATGGTAGGATGTCACTTCTTAGCCTTGTTTGAGTTTAGATGGTAAGGGGTGTCAGGGGGCTGGCCAATGAGTGGTGAGCAAAATGGACATGTTATTTCTGTACTAAAGTGTTTAAATGCTGATGTAAGACCTTCTAGAACCCATGTTTTAAGTTTTAGCTGTTCATTGGCTGCAACCTTGAGCCTCCTGGCCAAGTTAAGTTGGGTATGCGGCATTCGCGTGAGAAATAATCCCTCTGCTGACTCAACCTATCACGGTTTACATGTTGTTTTTCACTATTACACCCTGACTGGTGTCAACCTTTATTTCACCTACTGTGTTCAAAATATGTTGATTTGTTGTGTAAATCAGAAGTAATCCAGTTTCCGAGTGCAGCCTTCTCCTCTCAGTATATGCCCGGCCACATAATATTTTGAAGACTAAGCTAATGTGAGCCTTCTATTGTCTGGAACTACCACTAGTAATTCCATCAGGTTCATGTTATTCTCTCTGATAAATGAGAAGAATAATAAAACACCTACAATCTCTACACTTCTCACCAGATGGTAAGCAAACAATAAGAATTTATGCCTTCATTCCTACAAGAGAAATGGAGAACTGACCCAGAAAAAAATAAATATTACTTGGCAAGATGTTCAAACTCCACCCAACACTCGATATGCTTAATCCCAACTTGGATCTCTATAGAGTTGCCCAGTAGTGGTTCCCGGAGACAGCTTGAGGCAGATAGATGTAGAGGGCAGTGGTTACTGTTAACAGTGGTTCCTTGATGAACCATTTCCTGGTCATGATTCTCAGCAAAGTCTCGGCAGTAATCCTTTAGAAATCATACTGCCTTTCTTACTCTCCGTCAGTCACAAGACCCAGCTGAGCCCACTGGAGGCAATTTGACAGTCTTTGTGAGCAAATTGTATTTTGCTAGTTTAATGGAAAAAGCAAATTGTATTCTTGCTTTTATTGCCATGCAATCTAATAATATCTCTGTTCTGCCCTAAAATGAAATGTGGGCCCAATGTCCGACAGGTTCTTTCTCATCCCCAAGCTCACTGTCCAAATCTTTCTGAGATATTATTCCAGGGGACTGGAGTTTATATCCCAACATTTTCTCATGGCTGGACCTGGACTCAAAGAAAGAGGCCTGATCTCAACCAGAAAATCTACTTCATAAACCACCCATCCCACATGTTAGTCTGGATTCGGTGCTTGGAAAAATTACCCCCAAGACACAAAAAGACATCCCAGCTCACATCTAAAGCTCTAAAGCAGGAAATACTGAAGTGAGATACTTTGTCTTTTAGCCACGTTTAGACCTTATGCAACATTAATGAGTACATTGGAGAAATTTTTTCTCTGGAGGCACCAGAAAAGAAATTAATAAGTGCTTAATATAAGCAATTAAGCCACCATACTGCACAAAAGAGGGAAGAAATAAGGCCAGAAAGTTTTATGGGGACATGACCACGAAGGATTTTTAAGACACGTTAGAAAGTTTGGCTTTATCATGAGGACAATGAAGTCATTAAAAGATTGGGTAACATGGTGAGATTTGCATTTTACATGATCATTCTGCTTATAGTGCAAGATGGTGGGGTCAAGACTTGGTGTAAAGATAGAAGTAAGAAAGCTGCTTTAGACATTCAGGTGAGAGAGTGGAGGCTTTGACTGGATCGGGTGGGAGATTTAGTACTGAGGTACCAACTTGGGAGTCAATATAGAGGTAAGCGTTTTGCAGCCACATAAGGGATTGAGAGGCCACAGGCAATGTATGGAAAAAACATGCTCAAGGATAGACCCAAGGGGAACATCAGTCTTCAAAGGCCTGAGCGAAAAAAGAGCTGGCAAAGGAAACTGAGGAGTATCAGGAAATAGGTATACCAGGAAAGTGTAGTATCATGAAGCCTAGAGGCGACATTATTTTTAAAAGTAGTGCTGTTGCAGGGCACTGTGGCTCACGCCTGCAATTCCAGCACTTGAGAGGCTGAGGCAGTTGGATAACGAGGTCAGGAGATGGAGATAATCCTGGCTTACACGATGAAACCCTGTCTCTACTAAAAATACAAAAAATTAGCTGGGCGTGGTAGCGTGTGCCTGTAGTCCTAGCTACTCGGGAGGCTGAGGCAGGATAATCGCTTGAACCCAGGAGGCGGAGGTTGCAGTGAGCCAAGATTGTGACACTGCACTCCAGTCTGGGCAATAGAGTATAACTCCATCTCAATTAAAAAAAGAAAAAAAAAGTAGTGCAAAACAAAAGTAGTGTTGTTAAGAGTTACATATATTAGGAACCAAAATCTTTTTGTTTTCATTCAACAATTTTAAAATTTTTTAATTTAATTTTTTCCTTACATATAATTTTCTTTAGTATTCTTTAACTGAATTTTTATTTTTTATAATGTCAATTTTTATTATAGATATGGTTTGAATGTTTTGTCTCCTCCATATGTCATGTTGAGATGTAATCTCCAGTGTTCGAGGTGGGGCCTAGTAGTAGGTATGGGGCCATGGCAGCAGATCCCTCATGAACGGCTTGGTGCCCTCCCCACAGTAATGAATGGTAATGAACCCATGTGAGATCTGGTTGTTTAAAAGTGTGTGGCACCTCCTCCTCTTCCTTGCTCTCTCTTTTGCCATGTGATATGCTGGCACCCCCTTCACTTTTTGACCATGATTGTAAGCTTCCGGAGGCCCTCACCAGAAGCAGATGCCAACGTCATGCTTCCTGTACAGCCCATAAGCCAAATAAACCTCTTGCCGTAAATTACCCAGCCTCAATATTCCCTTATAGCAATACAAAATGGACTGATACAAGGAGGTACACATGCAGGTTTGTTACATGGGTATATTGCATGATGCTGAGGTTTGGGGCACAAATGATCCTGTCACCTAGGTAGCAAGCATTGCACCCAGTAGGTAGTTTTTCTGCCCTCCCCGTACTTCCTCCAAGTAGTTCCCAGAGTCTATTGTTTCTATCCTTATGTCCATGTGTACCCAGTGCTTGGCTTCTGCTTATGAATGAGAATAAGCAGTATTTGGTAATCGAAACCTTTCTATTGACTTTAATAACCAGGAGATTCCCGTTGGAGCAAACAGTGTAAATGGACCAAACAGTGTCAATGGACCACAGTAGGAAAAACTATACTGTGGTAAATCGATGAGTACAAGAAAAGTGAAGAAGTGAAGAGAACAAATATAAGTAGCTCTTTCAAGAAACTGGGCTTTGAAATGAAGGAGAGAAAGGAGAAAAGCTGGAAAGAGACATAGGCTCAAGGAAAGTTTCTTTGGTTTTACTGATAGTTCTAAGGAGAAAGGGAGAAGATCTGGAGAAATGGAAAGAAGGACTTGCTCCAAGAAACACGCAGGAATGGAATTCAGTGTATAGGTGGAGAGATTAACTTTACATTTTAAGAGCAATACTTCTCCCATTGCACCTGGAGGGAAGCAGAGAGGATGGCTCTGGCTACAGCTACGTTTCCAAGTTTCGTCACAGTCAGGTAAGGGAGTTCTTATCTCCTGGCTATTTTCCTTTTGGAGTAGGAGGTGACAGCATCTTTTGAGACTGAGGTTGAGGTTGGCAGTTTGAGGAGAGTGGAGATTCTTTGAAATGACTGCTGTAAAGAATTGGAGAGAAAGGTGAAGATGGAAACACAAAAGTCTTCCTTCCAATCTGGGGAAGATTGTATCTTGCTCACAAATGAGACGTTAAATGAGATGACATATGGTATGTCATACATGGTTGGTGCAAAATAACTCAGTAAATAGTAATTATTATTATCATCAACATCCTTTTTTTTTTTCCTTCTCCTATTTTGTACCATAACACTAATTCTAGCTTTTATCTATGGCTCCACCTCTTTCCTTCAGTTCGATCTGTTTGGTGTCTCTTAGTTTCTTTCCAGCCTCCCTCTGCAGTTTGGTGGTTTTACATAATACCTTCTTGATACTGTCCAAACTAATATGGCCTGGCTCCCAGGGTATCTCCTGATTCTCCCAGAAGGACAGTTTCTTGTCTCTTTCTGGAGTTCATCTTCAGACCCCAAACAATACTGAGTTCAGGAGACTCTGTGAGCTTTCTGTAGCTCCCCAAAGCTTATTTGCAAGTTTAATATAATAATGACCCCGGGTTCCAATAACACAATTCCATGAAAATAAGTAGGTTAGAGGATCATATTTCATTGTTTATAATATGATAAAGCTGAAAGTATGACTTGAGGTTCTTGCATGCAAAAGGAGGTGGCTATTGTGTCTTTTATATCTGCAATTGCCAACCCACATATCATAGGTCAATGAATCCTAAAAAAAAAAAAAAACCTCACTTTTGTAATAAAACAAAACTGATACCCACAATGTTGCTTCTTCCACTGTTTGAGCTGCTATCAAAGACACTTTGGCCCATTTATTCAGTGCTTTCTCCTCTCCTGGAGCTCTCAGCTTCAACTTCAGCTTAGGACCTTCTCTCCACGCTGCATGTCTGGAGTCTTGCAGGGGTCTTGGCTCTGACAATCTGTCTACATTTCATAGTCGGAGAACATGGGACAGCCATCCTGACTTTTCCCAATTCTTCATCCTCGTTTATTATCCTAGGCAGGCTTTTCCCACCTCCTACTCTCTGGACCCAGCCATGTCCTGCTCTTCTCACCCGTTGCCACTTCCAGGTGAATAACATGAAACTGAATGTTTTATAAGTGGGTGAAAGAGTAAAAGGCTCACAATAGATGATTACTGAACACTATGGAGAAATTAAGCCTCCTTTTTCATAAATGATAAGCCCTTCTTATGTCTGGTGATCCAAAACTGTATTTCGTGAGGCTGACCGTGCATATATCAAATCCTAAAACTCTCACAACTCATACCCCGACTGCATTTTCAGGGGTATGTAGTATATATTTCAATCTTATTATTAAGGCAATGGAGCTTCATCAGTGCTCACTACATAAGAAATCATATGAAAGTCTATTATAACTTTAAAAGTACACAAGGAATGTGGCTTCTGATGACTGGCAGAGGAGGCATGTAGACATACCAGAAGCATCATCGGCTCTCTATCCCAGTGAAGTTTGTTTGAAAGAAACTGAGGATGCAGGTACAAAATGGCTGAGTGATTTTTTTTCTGACCAACAGAGCTGCTCGTTAGCAACTTGAAAGGATGCCTAGATCCAAAATAGTATTAAACAAGTGTTTCTTCAATATGAGATCATTATGTTTCTCTTCTAAATCCAAATACTAATTGCAACCTTGCTGTGAGCATACAATATTAAGGCCATCATAGCCATGGCAACAGAATGCAACATGAAGTGGAATCCTATCATCTACACAGCGTTGTTAGTGGTTTGGGTGGCAGACGAGCACTCTCTTACAACATTGTTAATGTCCAATTCCAAAGAGGGGATTGCATTGCATACCTTTAGGCAATTTTGCCACACAGGTTCTGTTATCTTTGAACATTTTGTGTATCTCTATAATTAATTTCAATACAGGATGGCTTGTGAATCCATAGACAAAAATACAAGCACAAATTAAAATTTCAACAGGCACTTTACAATGGTCATTTACATTTCAAAATTAAACCCATAATAAAAACTTTTGTGTACTTATAATTGGACTGATTTTTAACACCCAATGATAAACATCTATGTAAATAGCCTCCCAAAGATTTTACACTTAAGAAAAAAAGCACTTTAAATGAGCTGCTTAAAGTCACCTTCTCTGCTTTGCATGATAATTGTAATGCAAAATAATAAACAGCACAGGGCACAGAGTACAACACTTTTAGGATGATAGGGTGCCATTTATATGAAGATAATTAGGCATTTAAAACCTACCAATACCAATTTAAAAACCTACCAATTAAAAAAAAAAAAAGTGTGCTTACAGTAAACTCATTGAAATAAATTTCCATTCGCCTTTGCTGTGCTTTCATTGCAAATATGTCCACAGCTTGTACAGACCCAAGGACTCTGTTTTTGTGTGTAGGAAGTGAGGTGCAGATTAAGAGTTCGTAACCCAACCTATCTTTCTCTAAAAAGAAAAAGTATTTTGTGGAAATTTGCTGTAAACATACAAACCATATGCCATTGTTAAAAAGAAAAGAAACAGTTGTGTTGGCGGAAAGACTTGTTACTATTAGGAAGATTGAGGCGTGAACAGAACTCCATGCTCATTTTCTTCTAGATTTTGTTGGAAAGAGCAAAAGAGACAATGGGATCTGCCATCAACATTCAGAGGCGAATGCATTGGGCTTTGCTTTCAGAGGTATTGAAACAAAATTCATCTTCTCAGGAATTTACCTGAAAATGGACCATGAAATTCATGCAAAAGCAAGAAATAAAGAGGCCTTGCAGTTTTCCCAGATATGTAAAACACACCATGTCATTTAGAGTGCAAGAAATGGGTAACACTCGAGCAGTAAATTTTTAGCAGATAGATCAGCTGATTTTTTTCAAACCATTATTAGTATTACCTTTATTCATTAATTCACTTGTTCATTTATCAAACATTTATTAGTCTCCTACTTTGTGTTAGACAGTATACTAGATGCTGGCAATTCAAATATGAATTCAGCTCAAAGAGATGAAACATACATGTAAACATACAAGTAATTTTGGTAAAATAGGGAAAACTTATGAATGAGTTCTATACAAAGTGCAATGGAAGCAGAAAGAACAAAATTACTTAATTTCCTGTTAGAAAAGATTTCATGACAACAGGTAACATTTGAAGTAAGTGTTGAAGGGTAATCAGGTGTTGGATGGAGGATGAAGAAAAGAGAAAATTAGGTAGAGAAGTCTGGAACGGACTTTAGAAGCTGTAGAAATCAAAGCAAGGGGCTTTGGTACTTGCAGGTACATAGGCCTAGATCACAAGATGTTTGTCTACAGTATATTCAGTGCTTCCCTATTTACCATTCTACTAAATGGTAGAATTTATTTCTTCAGCCTGATCTACAAAGCATTTCATACAAGTTTAAGGGGAATATTGTTGACTTAAATAATTGTAAAGCCCAGGAAATTATTATAGGCAGAGCTGAATTTAAGTGTTCAGAGAATCTTTCTCTGTCTCTAGAATTTGCTTTCCTTAATATTGGCTCCATCCTTAGCGCTACACCCTATAAGCCTAGCAAACCTAGCAGAAATTTGGATTTGTATAAGGAAGGATTTTTTCCAAAGGAAAAACTGGGTTGTTGTTCCTGAATTTTTCACCAACTTCTCAGGACCATTTATTGAATAATCTGAGTTATTTTATGTATACAAAAAAAACTGGAACAGCCAGTATTCTTCACTATATATTTAGTTAAATGCATGAGTTAATTCATTCAGTAAACCTCTATTTGATGCTTACTATATGTCAGGCATTGTTTCGGTGATCTGTGTATATATCTTTGACCTATTTTTATTTTTAAAATCTTTGCAATTTGTTTTATTGTCTGTTGAATCAATGTTTTCAAAAATGTAGACTACACAGTTCTGAAGATACTGAGGCTATTTTAGACCCAGAAATAAAAGATGTGGAATCAAGCAGTATGAATGTTATTTCCCTTTCAGTTCTCTTTCCATCTTTCTAATTATGTCAGCAGAAAGTCTGTCTGGTTCCTGTTTGTCTCTATTACCCTTTTTACAAAAAAGAATGAGATTCTGTTTCAGAAATTTTGATAGGCTAGTAGATAGACAGAATTTAATGACAACGTTTTATTTGAAAAATTTTATAACTTTTATATAATTTTAACATGATTAAGCTACTAAAAGTTTTTAATATAAATAATTTTATTTTAATTTATATAATTATATCCTACTAAAGACAAAAAGTGCTGGCTTTCTAGTTATGCTGTTTCTTCTTATGTAAAGTTATTATGTAATATATAGAACCTGTTTTAAAGAAAGATTTGAAGTAATTAATTTTGTTGGTGATATGTGAATAGAGTAAAAATTGTGAGGACAATATGCAAACAACTGAAATGTGCAATATCCCATAATAAGGAATGACTCTTCTGCCATTCTAAAATTTCTAAAGGGAGCAACTCTTCTTTCTCACTACTAACTACCATATCAGATACTGGTTTAAGAGTTACTGTTTTCATCACTTGGGGAAGTGTCCTTCGAATTTCTTTATAGAAATATAACTTTCTCCTTGTATAATGCAACTTAATTTTAGGCTTTACTATATGTTTAAAGTGTTGTGTTTGTGCAGAATACTGGCCAGAACCCCAGGACAATCAGGGAGGAGAAAGAAATAAAGCGTATTCAAATAGGAAGACAGGACATCAAATTGTCTCTGTTTGCAGATGACATGGTTGTATATTTAGAAAAACCCATCATCTTGGCACAAAATCTCCTTAAGCTGATAAACAAGTTCCACAAAGTCTCAGGATACAAAATCAATGTGCAAAAATCACAAGCATTCCTATACACCAATAACAGACAAACAGAGAGCCAAATCATGAGTGAACTCCCATTCACAATTGCTACGAAGAGAATAAAATACTTAGGAATACAACTGACAAGGGATGTAAAGGACCTTTTCAAGGAGAACTACAAACCACTGCTCAAGGAAATAAGAGAGGACACAAACAAATGGAAAAACATTCCATGCTTATGGATAGGAAGAATCAATATTGTGAAAATGGCCATACTGCCCAAAGTAATTTATAGATTCAATGCTATCCCCATCAAGCTACCATTGAGCATTAGGAGAAATACCTTCTTTCTTCACAGAATTAGAAAAACTACTTTACATTTCATATGGAACCAAAAAAGAGCCCATATAGCCAAGACAATCCTAAGCAAAAAGAACAAAGCCGGAGACATCACGCTACCTGATTTCAAACTATACTACAAGGCTACGATAACCAAAACAGCATGGTACTGGTGCTAAAACAGAGATATAGACCAATGGAACAGAACAGAGGCCTCAGAAACAACGCCACACATCTACCACCTTTGACAAACCTGACAAAAGCAAGCAATGGGGAAAGGATTCCCTATTTAATAAATGGTGTTGGGAAAACTGGCTAGCCATATGCAGAAAACTGAATCTGGACCCCTTCCTTACACCTTATACAAAAATTATCTCTAGATGGATTAAAGACTTAAATGACTTAAATGTAAGACTTAAAACCGAAGAAAACCTAGACAATACCATTCAGGGCATATGCATGGGCAAAGACTTCATGACTAAAACACCAAAAGCAATGGCAACAAAAGCCAAAATTGACAAATGGGATCTAATTAAACTAAAGAGCTTCTGCACAGCAAGAGAAACTATCATCAGACTGAACAGGCAACCTACAGAATGGCAGAAAAGTTTTGCAATCTACCTATCTGACAAAGGGCTAATATCCAGAATCTGTAAGGAACTTAAACAAATTTACAAGAAAAAAGCAAACAACCCTATCAAAAAGTGGGCAAAGGATATGAACAGACACTTCTCAAAAGAAGACATTTATGTGGCCAACAAACATGAAAAAAAGCTCATCATCACTTGTCATCAGAGAAATGCAAATCAAAACCACAATGAGATACCATCTCGTGCCAGTTAGAATGGTGATCATTAAAAAGTCAGGAAACAACAGATACTGGAGAGGATGTGGAGAAATAGGAATGCTTTTACACTATTGGTGGGAGCGTAAATTAGTTCAACTATCGTGGAAGACAGTGTGGCGATTCCTCAAGGATCTACAACCAGAAATAACATTTGACCCAGCAATCCCATTACTGGGTATATACCCAAAGGATTATAAATCATTCTACTATAAAGACACATGCACACGTATGTTTATTGCAGCACTACTCACAATAGCAAAGACTTGGAACCAACCAAATGCCTATCAATGATAGATTGGATAAAGAAAATGTGGCACATATACACTATGGAATACTATGCAGCCATAAAAAAGGATGACTTCATATCCTTTGCAGGGACATGGACAAAGCTGGAAACCATCATTCTCAGCATACTAACACAGGAACAGAAAACCAAACACGGCATGTTCTTACTCATAAGTGGGAGTTGAACAATGAGAACATATAGACACAGGGAGGGCAACATCACACACTGGGGCCTGTTGAGGGGTGGGGGGCTAGGGGAAGGATAGCATTAGGAGAAATATCTAATGTAGATGATGGGCTGACGGGTGCAGCAAACCACCATGGCACATGTACACCTACGTAAGAAACCTGCAGGTTCTCTCCATGTATCCCAGAACTTAAAGTATAATTTTAAAAAAATATGTTTAAGGCAAAATATATAAAATACTGGCCAGAACCAAGACTCTGATAGAATTTAAATTGGTGGTAATAATCGTTGTTTTCAATATAGCACATTTGTTTGCATTCAGCTGTCTTCTTCTTGACCACCCCAAGCTAGACTTTATATATGGCAAAGCCAAACTTACCTGATAAATATTTGTGAAATAAAATTGTTGCCAGATGGCCACTCTGAAAGATTGTATAGCAAGAAGGTAAAGTTATTCAATTGCAAAAGATCAGAATTTTGAAAACTAGACTAGAATTTGTACATTATCTAATGCGCTTATATTCTATAGATAACCAAGAGTCCGTTTTCTAACGGAATACTAAATAACTTTGAATAATATCGTACGGTTGACTGATTTTAAAGATTCGTTTGCATAAATTATGAATGTGTATTCATATTAAGGCAGGGCAAATTTCTTATTCTTCATTATATTTAAGTTAATATATATAAGGTTCGATCAGAATTTGTTTCCTAATTTTTATTTTTCTGTTCAGTTATTAATAGTGGAATAAAGCAAGGCATTTTGTCCTTGTTATACTAGCTTAAGATATTTGTAGGCTATTTGCTTACAGATAATATGAGTTTATCAGAAGCTCATGGGCTTGAATAATAAAAAAAAAATTGAAGTTTGGAAGAATAAATGTAGGAAACAGAAGAAACAGGAAAAGTTATTGGGTTCCCTCAAAATGAGAGAGAGATGGAAAACAGCTTCAAAGACTGTATCAGAATCAAATAAATGGCTAGAAAGTAATTGGGAAGCTTGTATAATGTAAAGAAATAGAAAAATATAGAAAGTCATCATAAACAGGAAAGTGACCTTTTTTTTTTTTCACTTTTAAATGCAAAAACATGTAGGCCTTTAAATGACTGTAAGGAAATCACTGTCAGGCATGAAGATGAGAGAAATTCACTTTTCCTTCATTGTGCATGCTTTTTTCCTTCATTGTCATATGCTTTGCTTTGTCCCCTTTTGTTATCTGCAAACTACATGCATATCAAGTGAAAAATAATATATCAGAAATATGGAGAAATAAATCTTTACATACCAAAAAAAAAGGAACTATTTCTACTCTCCAAAATATTTGCATATTAACAGTGCTGTAAATATTAAATTAGCAGAAATAATAAATTAAATTGATTCTATCATGATTTGCTTAAATTATTTTGCATATCTTCATAATTATATCTCAAAAGAAGAAAATAAAGGATAAGTTATAAGTGGAAGTTTTATTGCAATGTTAATAATCGTTGATATTTAATTGAGATCGCAACTTTAATCTTATCTTTTTCCCACCAATAGCTCATGTTTCTTCTTATTATCTTGTTTTCAGTACAGAATTATCACCCACTGGTTTTCAATTACAGAGATGCCTGTATTGATTCTACTCTTGATTTTAGCTCGCAACTGAAAAATTACTCATTTAAGCCTACAAAGCTGTATTCTGTAGCTAGTTTAAGCTCTTTTAAAAAATTATGTCGACTCAAAATACAGAAAGATAAAACTCATAAACAGTACTGTTCAGTTATATGAAGCTATTGGGAAACAGACTTTAAATTATTTTAACTCAATTCACTATTAAAATGTAAGAAGACAAATAGTAATCAAAAATGTCATCACCATATGGAGGGAAACTTGATGTCAGTCACAGCATTTATAAAGAACAGGTGGCGCTTAAGCAATCAAAAACCCCTTATGGAATTATACAAATGTAACCTAAATTCCATAGATCTGTGGTAAAGTGATGTACATAAATTAGACAAAAGATCTTTTATTAACACATACATTCTAAATTGTTTGACTATAATTTCCAAAGTTTCAGAAGGAATGAAAATATTCTCCCATACATCACATTGTTTACTTCTACATTTTCTAAAGAAATAATTGCATTCTTTGTTTCTTGTCAAAGATTGTGCACATTATTTATTTTAAGAGGGAGCTCTGTCTCTGAAACTACTATAGGTGTTCTAATACACTTCACCTCATGGGGATGGCAGTGGGAGTGAGGGGAGGGGCAGATACTGGGGGTGCCTGGTCTTGACGACCGTCAGCCAGTCCATTAGTGTCTGACCGGTCCCAGCTCCACAAAGGGGCCTCACTATTCAGCCACAGCACCTGCTGTCCAGAGAAGCTGTTTGGAATCCTCTCAGTCTGAGAGCAGTGCTGGTTCTCCATAGTGTGCAAATCTTAAACCAGAGCCAAATTTTCTGAACTCAAATTGTACACAATTCGGAGGAAGCCATTTGGGGGATAAAGAAAGCTGGTTGGAGCAAGTGAAAGTATTGAAGCAAAACCCTAACTTCAAAATGTTTTCAGGAAGAGCAGATGAATATTTTGACCTGTGCTTTTGCAATACTTTTTAAATTCTCACAATAAAAATATCTTTATACTTTGATATTTCCAAATAATGTTAATAGTTATACCCATTGATCGTTGGAATAGAACTCTCATTTTGAAAACACATTCTGGGCTTGTATTTCATTTGAGGTCTTCCATGCGACTTGAGGAGAGCAATTAGTGGCTGCAGATTTTCCGCTGATAATAGGTGAGCCTTATAATTACCTCGGAAAGGAAATTCCCCTTTCTGAGTTCTTCCATATTAATCTAATTTCTGGAATTCACTGAGTAGTGTGAAATCCCAGATGGCGGACTAGAGTGCTACTGACTCAGTTTGTTTCACATTTTTATTCAAAATTCACATAAATGTCAACTTTCCGCTGATTTTTTTTTTAACAGGAGAAGAAAATTCAAGGTTAAATTTTTGAAGAAAATAATTGAGTTCCTCTCAACTGCACAGATCTACTAAGCAGAAATCAGTCATTAAGATCAGAACTAAGCTGTTTCCATCATTTTATGTATTTTACTGCTTTCATGTTCACTTTCTTTTTAGAATATGTTAAAAAATGCACTAGTTGCTTTTGAACTACCTAATATCTTGATACTTTCTCTGTGCTTAAATTATGATATACCTAATCATTCATTACAAGGCAGCTGGTAGCAGTAAAAGTTGCAGATTCAAATTTACTTGTCACATACGAAACTACCTTAATCTTAAGGCATAATTAAACTAATATTAACATTTCCATATACTGACTCTTACAGCACTTATTATGTGCTTCCCTTAGAGCACTTGCCACTTTCTACCTGGCCCAGTATACATATGCATACCTCCCCTGAACTTCTGTAAGAAGGAATGGGAACTCGCTTATGTATCTATCACTGATCCTGTGTCTCACAACACCTGGCATGAAATAAAATCAATACATATCCGCAGAATGAATAAAACAAAAGATAAATGAATGCATGTTATATTAGCTTCCTGATATTTCCTTTAGGGTGCTATTTTAAACATGTTTCAAATCAGATCACAACTATTCCCCCAATAATGAATGGATTCGTTATACGGCTTCTGATTTGGGGATAAGATTGGATATCAGTATTTATGCTGACAAATCTTACGTCAGAAATATTTTCATTCATATTTTTAGATTTATTTAGGTGGATTCAGAGTTAGTGTCATTTTTGGTCTAAAAAATGAGTATACCACCTTCTACCTAGTATAGCCTGAGTATGTGAGGAGGTAAGGGGCTATTTCTAAATTATATTAAGCATCTTTAAATACCACTTCGAGTGAAGGGAAGAATTGCTTTCCTTTTTTTTTTTTTTCTTTCAGAATATTCTAGGGCACACTGTGAGTTGCTAAAATATAAGTAAATAAATAACATACAAACATAGATATACACACATACCCATGCACACACACAGACAGGGAACACAGAAGATAGGAATATGCATTTTACTGTTGAGCATATAATAGCAAAAATAGTAATAATGGTTGTTAATATTTATTTAGAACTGCCAATTGTTGACAATGCACTGTGCTAAGTGCTTTATATGCAATTTCCAACTTAATTCCAACAATCATCCTATGCTATAGGTACTACTGTTAGCCCCTTTTTTCAGAGAAAAACACTGAAGTTTATGGAAATTCAATAACATGACCAAGGTGACGGGTGATAAGTCGCAGGATAAGGATTCAGACTTAAGTATATCTCACCCTATGCCTTTATTCTTCATTTTGCTCTGTGGTCCCTGTGTTTGTGTGTGAAGTTGCTGGTCATTAGCATGACCAGTGGGGGTCCTATATCCAATCAAAGATACCCATGTTTGTTTCCTATGTTAAATCTTTACCTCCTTCTTCACCCATAAACATAGGGCAGTCAATGCAATCCAATTGCCAGTGAAATTTCAAATAAAATTTCTTCTCTGGAAATGTGCACTGAGGTTAGAGATTTGAGTGTCACCCCCTCATCTAGACGGTGTAGAGCTGGTACCCTCTTGTAAGCAGAAAGAATTTGAATCCATCTGTGAAGTAACCTCTTTCTGGTAATCAGGGGATCTTCCCCCACTGGGTTCAAAGGGCTTCCCTCTTCTTTGTTGTGCAATTTCTAAAGCATTGTGCAATACATAAAGAAAAGACCAAGAACATATCATTGCCTTGGAAACTGCTATGGAATTTGACAGACTGTAGGTTGTTCAGAGCAAATGTTCTGTTGCTGCACGGAGTCCATGCAGTAGCAATGACTGGCAAAGTGGCTGAATGCTCATCTGCTAATCTTGATGTCAACTTAACTTGTCATCCCTGCCCTAAGGATAGGGCGGGAAGTTTGTCTTGTTTGGCTTTCTTTAAATAAGGACATTTGAATTATTTCATTCCCAACTGTCAATGATGAAATACAAAGACAAAGGCTATAGACAAAACAGCAGCTTTCTGGGGGTAGCTATCCATAGCTGATGGAGATGAGAGCATTTGCAACCTATATTTTTATTAAATGAATTCTAACAGCATAATCTTGGGAAGCTATACTGCTCCTTTTAAAAATAATTGCAACTCTTATGCCACATTTATAACAGCAAAAGGTAAAGAAAAACCTTCTGGCTACAGAGAATACTTCTTACTGTGGTCCTTTCTAATGAAATGTAAAAACAAATAAAACTCAGTAAAAAATAGGAGGAAAAACATTAAGTAAGAAATGAAGGTAAGGAGTCAGTCCTTGGGAGCTGTTTTCCAAGAACCAAATGTGACTCTGGCTAGTTGTAACATTTTATTTATTTGTTTGTTGGTGGAAACACTGAGAATAAAAATAAAAGTGATCCTTTTGTGATCCTGTTTGGCCGTGACAGATTCCTTCAGCATTGCCATAGTAACTGAGAGAAGTGCATTTATGAATAGACTTAGATTTCTAAGGCTTGAGTTTCCTGCCAAGAAGAGAACACAGGGTGGGGAAAACAGGGGAAAGTCAAGGCAAAGGAAAAGAAAACAGATTAAGGTGCTGATTTCCAAATTCTCTCATGTGGAGGTGCAGGAATAAAATGGTCCGAGACAGTCTCACCTTCTTGGGCCTCCTAAGATTTTTAGACATTAAAATTCGTCCCTTTTCAGCAACTTTAGTCAATTTCTTCAGTTCATTTCAATACCAAGAAGGGGAAAACAGCCCTCTGGATCATCAACATTTATACATAGGACGAAGGAGAAAGCCCTCTGATATGGCTAGATAAGGGCATAGAGCAGAGTTAGCAAAGGTGAATGTAAACTGTGCAAGGCAAGTAACAGTCACACTACAGTCAAATGACCTCCAGTAAAGAAAAATCACTCAGCCACCTTGTCCTACTTTTCTTTTTGCTGAGTGTCTTGAGAAACGTTTCTCTAAATAATAATAATAGAAAGAACAACGAAAGAGAGGTGATAAATGGTGACCCACACAGTTCTGTCAGAGAACACAGAGATGCACCATGGTGAGCAGATGCATAAGATGGGCAACTACCGCTCGATCCCAGCTAGTTTCTGGCAAGAAGGAACATGAGCTCACTGTTGCCTGATCTTCCTATTTTTCAAGAGAAGCTGAAAGTCAGGGTTTTTACATGAAATCTTTTGATGTTTTAGGTATGCTCAAAGATTTTAAAACAACACAGGTCAAACCTAAAAATGGCTGGGCGCAGTGGCTCACGCCTGTAATCCCAACACTTTGGAAGCCGAGGCAGGTGAATCACTTGAGGTCAGGAGTTCGAGACCAGTCTGGCCAACATGGTGAAACCCAGTCTCCGCTAAAGACACTAAAATTAGCCAGGCGCGGTGGTGGGCACCTATAATCCCAGCTACTCGGGAGGCTGAGGCAGGAGAATCACTTGAACCCGGGGGCAGAAGTTGCAGTGAGTTGAGATCATACCACTGCACTCCAGCCCGGATGACAGAGTGAAACTCTGTCTCAAAAAAACAAAACAAAAACATAAAACAAACAAACAAAACCTAAAAATTACTTTTAGGTCATAGATCACCAGTTCCTGACTTCCAGAGTATGAGGCTAAACTCATTCTTATATCTCTGGAGCAAGAGCCAATAGTAACAAGGAAGTGACCAGAGATGAGAGACTCTAGAGATGAAGATGGGCAGCAGAGGGGAGGTAGTACGAAACCTGAAAGAACTAGGATCACCAGTCTCCAGGGCTTGAGGTAGAAAACAGATGCTTTGGGTTTCATATTTTAATATTCCATAAATACTTATTGAGTGCCTGTTCTATGTCAGAAAATATGCCAAATAAACTTTCCTAGGCCACTTGGTTCTCTAATTTTTTGGTTTTGTGATATAATTTTCTTAACAAATGACAAAAAATATCGGATTATACATATTTACATGTATAGGATTATATGTAGTACAAACATAACATTTAAAGAACAGTAATAAAATGAACACCCATCTACCTCCCACTTTAACAGACAGACTATTATGTGGACTTTTGGCTTGTTGTATGTTCTTTCCAAATTGCTTCCTTCTTTCATGCCCAGATGCTGTGATTTGAATGTGTCTTCTCCAAAATTCAGGTATTAAAACTTAATGGTCAATGTGATAGTATGAAGAGGTGGGGCCTTTAAGAGGTGTTTAGGTCATGAAGGCTCCTCCCATCATGAATGGGATTAAGGCTCTTACAAAAGAGGCTTCACACAGCCTTGAGCTCACGTGCCCTCCTTCCTTCCTCCATGTAAGGACACAGCATTGCTTCCCTTTGGAGGATGTAGTGACCAGGTACCATCTTGGAAGCAGAAAGCAGCCCTCACTGGATGACTGAACCTGCTTGAGCCTTGATCTTGGACTTCCCAGACTTTAGAACACTGGGAAATACATTTTTGTTTTGCGTAAGTTACCTAGTCTCAGGTATTCTGCTTTAGCAGCACAAAATGGACTGACTATAATCACTATTTTCTATTTTGTATATATAGCTTCCTTGTTTTATTTTTTTTAGTTTTTATAGTTTAGTTGTTTTCATTTGTTTATACATGATTAATTCTACCATAGTTGTATATATGTACAAACTAGAATATATACATACTTATTATAAATAATGTATTCATATTTCAGGTTGAGAATCCCTTGACCAGAAATGTTTAAATTTTTTTTTAACTTTGGAGTATTTGCACATACATAATGAAATATCCTAGGTATAGGACTCAAGTCTAAACACGAAAGTCATTTATGTTTTTTATACATCTTATACACATAGCTTGAAAATAATTTTATTCAATAGTCTAATTTTGTGCACCTGTCACATGTAATCAGGTATGAAATTTTCTACTTACAGTTCATGTTTTGGATTTTGGAGTTCAGATTTTTGAATGAGAGATGCTCAATGTGTTCATAGTATAGTATTCTATGTATATGGTATATTTGTTAACATCGCTTTTTATAGCTGTTTAGTTTTTTCCATATTTGAATTCTATACAAAGGGAATTACACTCTATAAATTTTTCTAACTTGCTGTTTTTTTGGTTCAACAGTATTTTTAAGTTCATCCATATTGATATTTATAAATATACTTAACATATTCTCATTGCTATGTACTTATTTATTCCATTGTATTATGGAATGTGTATATCCATTCTACTGTTAAATATTATTTGGGGAGTTTCTGGTTTTTTTGCTGTCTTGAACCATGCTGTTATCCACATTTTTATCCATGCTTCCTGGATTAATGAGGATTCTTTAGAGAAACAGAATCAGTAGGCTACATATTCATCTGACATATACCAAGAGGCTATATATATCTATTATAAAGAATTGGCTCATATAATTATGGAGGCAGAGAAGCCACCAGATTACAGCCAGTAAACTGGAGACCCATGAGAACCAATGTGTAGTTCCAGTGAATAAAAGTCAGTATTTTAGTTCGAGTCCAAAGGTTATGAGACCTATGTCTCAGCTCAAAGCAGTCAAGCAGGAGGAGTTCCCTTCTACTCAAGGGAGGGTCACACCTGTAACCAGCACTTTGGGAGGCTGAGGAGGGTGGATCACAAGGTCAGGAGTTTGAGTCCAGCCTGACCAACAGCAATGTACATTTCTACTAGCAATCTATGAGAGTTGCCCTTGCTCCACATGCTTGGCAACATTTTTGTCAGAATTTTTGACAATGTAATGATTATGAAGTAGAGCCTTATTTTGGTTTGAATATGTATGTCTCTGATTAATAGTGAAGTTGGATGTCATTATATGTTTATGGCTCAGGCATGTTTACTTTCCTGTGAAATTCTTCAGCTTATTGACAACTTTTCAAAGACTGCACATCTTTTTTCTGATTGAGTTATAAGAGTTCTTTACATAATCTGGAAACTAACCATTTGTCAGTTGCGTGTGTTGCAAATATCATTTCCTGGTCCACAGTTTATCTTTCCACTTTCTTTATGGTGTCTTTTGATGAATATAAATTCTGATTCTTAATATTTGCATTTATATTCATTTTTTATATTCATCAATCTTTTATAGGTTTTGATTTTCCCATCTTATTAAGAATTCCTTCTCAATCTTGAGATATTTTCCCTAATTTTCTTCTAAACATTTAAAAATGTTTCCTGTTTGGTGAGAGCAGTGGCTCATGCCTGTAATCCCAGAACTTTGGGAGGCCACGGCAGGCAGATTGTTTGAGCCCTGGGAGTTGGAGTCTAGCCTGGTCAAGATGGCGAAACCCCATCTCAACAAAAAAATATAAAAATCAGCTGGATGTGGTGATGCATGCCTGTGATCCCAGCTACTCTACTCGGGAGACTGAGGTGGGAAAATTGCTTGGGCGCAGGAGGTGGAAGTTGCAGTGAGCCAAGATTGCCCTGCTGCACCCAGCCTGGACAATAGAGTGAGAGAGAGATCCTGTCTAAAAAAAAAAAAAAAAAAAAAAAAAAAAAAAAAAAAGAAAAGAAAAGAAAAAAGAAATTCCCCTTTCATGAAAGATCTTAAATCACTGGACTTCATTTTTGCACATAATATAAGATAGGAATAATTTTGTTTTCCTATACGGATATCCAGTTCTTTCCATATATTTTTTAGTTCATTCTTTCCTCACATGGTCCTTTCAACAGTCCAGCTCTGTCATGTGCAAATTTCCATTTATATGTAAGTGTGTTCCTCTGTTTTGTTTGGCTATCCTTTTGCTGATAATATGCTTTCTTCATGCTACAGATTTACAATAACTTTTGATTTCTTATTGGTGCAGAAAGTCATTTCAAAAGTGTTTTGGCTATCCTTGGCCCTTTGCTTTTACATATAAATGTTAGAATCAGTTAAATCAATGTTTATAAAAAACAGGATGTTTGGAATACTATTGAACCCATATAACAATATTAAAATACTAAATCTGGCTGGGCATGGTGGCTCACACCTGTGATCCCAGCACTCTGGGTGGCAGAGGTGGGAGCATTACTTGAGGCTAGGAGTTTGAGACCAACCTGGGCAATGCAGTGAGAACCCCATCTCTACAAAAATTTTAAAAATTAGCCAGGTATGGTGGTACACACCTGTAGCCCCAGCTACTTGGGAAGCTGAAGTGGGAGGACTGCTTGAGCGCAGGAGTTAGAGATTATAGTAAGTGATGATGATGCCACTGAACTCCAGCCTGTGTGAATAATAAATAAATAACATAAAAGAAAAGAAAATATTAAATCTCCCTATTAAAGGGAGATTTCATGTATCTCTGCATTTATTTAGATCTTCTTTAATGTCTTTAAATAAAATGTAAGTTTTATCTACTTAAAATTCTTAGACATTTTACTTAGATTTATTACTTGATTACTTATAATTTTCTTACTATTTTAAGTAGTCTCTTATATTGTTACATTTTCTAGGTATTTTTGCATAATTATAGCAAAGTAGTTGACTTCTATATGTCAGTTTTATTTCTGGCAAATTTGCCAAGTTCTCTTATTAGTTCTAATAAATTATCCAGAAGTATTTTAGGCCTTCCATGCGGACAATCAGATCATATGTGAATAATAGTTATTTTCCTTGACAATTTGTTTTTTTTTCTTGTCTTATTAGCTAGTCAGGGACTCTGGTATGTTATTCGCCAGAAGATATTCTTAAACATCTTTTCTAAAAATCAACTTTTGTCTTGTATTCTCTCCATTGTGTTTTTAAAAACTATTTTATTGATTTCTGCTCCTATATTATTTCCTTCATTTTGCTTTCCTTGGGCATATTCTGTTTTTGTTTTTCTACTTTCTTGGTAGGATGCTTAGCTTATTTGTCATAGTGTTGCTCTTTTTGGATCTACACATCAAAGACCATACACTTCTCTTTACTGCTTTTGTTACCTTTTACATTTTGATAAGTGGGTCTTTATTTGTGTTTCATTTTGATTTCTTCAATTTAAGCATACCTTAAATTTTTTATTATTACATCGTGTACCCATTGGTTGATTAGAAGTATGTGTGTACTTTTTTTCAAATTATGCCTTAGTTTTGTAATGTTCTGCATCACAAACAATCTCACTTCTGGGGTAGCCATCACTGTTATGATCAGACCTGAAAGTAGTGGCAGCAAAATCTTTAGAGAAACAAAAGAGGAATGGAAATGCAAGTGGATGGAGTAAAATATAATTATTTTAAAATGTGTCTTTACATATTTTGTTTCTTTAATAAGCAGGTTCTTTGTTATGTTGAATCTATGAAAAAGATCAGTCCCTAGTTACTCAATATTTTTGCACTTCTTTACTCTTTTAGTTTTTTCTTACTTATCCTGAGACTTGGACTATCTTTCTGAAGATAAGATAATTTTACTACTACCCAAGTGAGGGATTTAGAATAAATTTCTTCATTTAATGTGTAATATTCAGTCTTTCTGAGAAAATAGCCTAAGTCAGGAGATCTTTTATATGCTCTCATTACTCATCTAGCAACTAACCTCCATCATTGCCATATACCCCATCTTGCCCCTAATTATTACATAGATGATCTAAGGCCAATGAATGAAGCATTCATTTATGTACTAAATCTCATCCCCTCTAGTCTACCTACGTATATTGCTTCAGCAATTCTCTGCAGCTCTGTTACTTCATCAATGCTTTCCTAGTTATTAGATTATTCCCAACAGCCTACGAATGTGCAATAATGTGTATAATCGTTAAAAATGAAAACCTCTGGGTCCCACATAGCTCTCCAGCTACAACTCTAGTTCTCCCTCTTTTTCAGAAAATGTACGTAAAGGAGTTGTTTGTAGGCCCTGACTCCAATCCTCCTGCCCATTCTCTACCCACTAGCCAACTTTTGTATTTCGGAAAATTTGTCAGCACGTACAAACGTAAACAGAATAGTTTCCACTTTCAGTAATGGCCAAGTAGTTCTTATCAGACAAATGACAGCTATACATTCTGAACAAAATATGAAAAACAACTACCTGAAAACTCTGAAGAGTGAAACGAGTCATGCAGATATTGAATGGGAGTTGATATATGTAAGAAAAGTGTGACATGAGGGAAGCTGTCTAATTTTTACAGCTTTTAACCTGCAAGTTGGCACCACATAGGGTAGCTAAAGCCCAGACAGAAACCTGGCTGTCTTACTGGCACAAAAAATTAGAGAACAGAGATCAGGATAACTTGTAAGGGAGGCAGGATGTAAGAGAAAGAAGAGAGCCACAGACAGGAATCTCAAATCTGCATATAAACTTTGTCCAAATCTCTGGATGAACTACACATGCATGGACTGGGCACCAAACAAACCCAACTAAGACTAAAAGAATTGAACCGATATTTCACTGTTTGAAGTTTCTGTTCAGCCGAGTTAACTATCTGCCAAAGCAAAGCAAAGCAAAACAAACAAACCAAAAAACCAGTACACTTTGGAGGAACATTACAGAATCTAGAGTCTCTTGATGTATTATTCACGATGTCCAGGATTAAAGAGAAAGGGGAAAATGTGACTCATATCAAGAGAAAAAAATCAATGGAGACCAACCCTGAAAAGACTTAGATGTGGGAGAAGCAGCTATTATAATAAAGCTCAAGGATAGAAATGAAAATATGCTCATAATTAATGAAAACATAGAAAACCTCAGTAGGGAAAAATAAACCATTAAAAAGAACCTAATAGAAATTTAAGAACTGATAAATAGAAGAGTAAAATAAACCTATATTACTGATCACCCAACTTTTACAATTATGAACTTATTGCCGAATGATGTTGTTTCATCTTTATCTCCACCCAATTTCATTCGTATCACCACAATGTAATTTTGAAGCAAAAGCTCACACACCACAGCATTGCATATATAAACATTTCAGATGTTTTACTCAAAGATAAGGACCCTTTTCAAAAATCAGTCCACAATACCATAAAAACCCTAAAGCAATATATCAATACTTTCTTAATGTCTAGTATCTGGTCAGTGTTCAAATTTCCAATTATATGTCATTGGAAATATATACGTACATACACTGTGATGAAATCACCTAATGATGCATTTCTCAGCACATGTCTCTTTTTGTTAAATTAAAGCCAAGTGTCACTTAATAACAGAGATATGTGCTGAGAAATGCATCACTGGGTGGTTTCGTCACGGTGTGAGCATCATAGAGTGGACTTACACGAACGTAAATGGTACAGCCCACTGCACACCTAGGTGATATGGTAGAGCCTTACTCCCAGGCTACAAACCTGTACAGCATGATCCTGTACTGAATACAGTAGGCAATTATAATTGGCATGGTAACTGTGTATTCAAACATATCTAAACTTAGAATAGGTACTGTAAAAATATAATACAGAAGATTTAAAATGGCACACCTGTATAAGGCACTTACCATGAATGACGCTTGTAGCTTGCAGGACTGGAAGTTGCTCTCAGTGAGTCAGCGAGTGAGTGCAGAGTGAATGTGAAGGTCCAGCACGTTACTGTACACTACTGTAGATTTTATAATTGCTGTGACTTTGTTTACATTAATTTTATTAATTCTTTTCTTCAGTAGTAAATTAACAGCTTGCTGTAACTTTTTTACTTGCTAAACTTCTAAATTTTTTAAACTATTTGACTTTTTTATAATAACACTTAGCTTAAAACACACATTGTACAGCTGTTCAAAAATATTTTTTATATCCTTATTCTATATGCTTTTTTCTGTTTTTAATTTTTAATATATTTTTGTTTACTTTTCAAACTTAAAAAAAAAAAACCAGACACAAAAGTACACATTAGCCTAGTCCTATACAGGGTCAGGATCATCAATATCACTCTACATCTTGTCCCACCGAGAGATCTTCAGGAGGAATCACGTGTGTGGAGCTGTCACTTCCTATGATAATTCCTTCTTCTGCAATAACTCCTGAAATATTTGCCTGAGGCTGTTTTCAATTAGCTTCTTTTGATAAGGAGAAAGAGTACACACTAAACTAATGATAAAAAGTATACTACAGTAAATATGTAACCCAGTAACCTCATCACTTATTATCATTATCAAGTGTTATGTACTGTACATAATTGGATGTGCTACCCTATTATACAACTAACAGTGCAGTAGGTTTGTTTACACCAGCATCACCACAAACATGTGAGTAATGCATTGTACTATCTTACAACAGCTACGACATCACTGCGTGATAAGAATTTTTCATCTCCATTATAATCTATGAGACCACCATCATATATATGGTCCATGATTGACTGAAAAGTCACTATGCAGTACCTGACTATATTTATCAATTTGGCTATTTGAATAAGAGAACTATATTCAGTAAGGTTCGTGCATTGCAATTGGTTCATGTGTCTCTTGTCATCTATAGGCTCCCCCTTTATCTTTTTTTTCTTCAATATATCTACAAAAGAAATCAGATCTTTTGTTCTGCATTTTCTAAGAATCTGGGTATTTCCAATTGTATCCTTATGGTATCATTAATCGTGTTCTTTCTTCTGTATCTGTCATACATTGGCCCTTGTATTTAGAAGATTAATCAGATTCAAGTTTATACATTTTAAGATTTTTGATAAAAATATTTCATGGATAGTGATAATATTCTTCCATCGGCAGGCACATAATGTCTGATGGCTTCCTCTTTGTGACATTAGGAGTCATTAATGCTCAATGTCCAGATCTTTTAGCTTGTTACAGTTCTCAAAACAGCAGTATTATTATTCCTTCATTTCCAGCTAGTGAGTTTTAGAAAGTGTAAACTTCCCAACATATATATTTCGGTACAATTTGGATAGGAAATACCAGAAACAGCTGGATGTTCTTTTATTTACCTGTTTCCTTCTAATGTATGTCAGAAGTAGCATTTATTCTAGGATGAGATTTGCCCTATTTCTAAAGTTTGGACATTTTGGGATCTGTACTGAATGACTAGCCTGTTCTCCACTTTGGTTGGTCAAAACTCGAATGTCTCCTAGATGTGTTCAGACTGCCAGCTCTCCAGGACTTGTGCATTTCCTTACCTCTCAGAATTGCCAGTGTGTGGTGTTCCCCGCCCTGTGTCCAAGTGTTCTTACTCTTCAATTCCCACCTATGAGTGAGAACATACGGTGTTTGGTTTTCTGTCCTTGCAATAGTTTGCTCAGAATGATGGTTTCCAGCTTCATCCATGTCCCTACAAAGGACATGAACTCATCCTTTTTTATGGCTGCATAGTATTCTCCAATGAAACAGAACACAGCCCTCAGAAATAATACGACACGTCTGCAACCATCTGATCTTTGACAAACCTGAAACTGGATCCATCAGGTTTTTACACAATCTCTATACCAGAACTTTTATTATGAAGACCACCAATGTCCTTCTGTTTTCTAAATCCCTTGGTCAATTCTCAGTCTTTTATGTTTTTGACCTATCAGTGGCCTTTGACACAGTTGATCCCTCTCCCTTTTCTGAATTGCTTTATTCCTTTATCATCCCAGGATACCATCATTTTCTACTCAGTGTCTCTACTTGGATAGCCCAAAGGTATCTCATTGTTAACATGTCCACAGACACCCCCTTGATTTCCCTACTGAAATTTTCTTTTTACATAGTATTTTTCATCGCAATAAGTAGTAACTCTACCCTTCCAGTTTCTCAGGGACAAATCTTGGAACAAGTCTTGACTCCCCTCTTTTTTCCAGACCTTAGATTCTATCCATTGAATCTAATTCTCTTGGCTCCATCTTCAAACTCTATCTAGGACTTGACTTCTCACAACTTCCATCATTACAATCCTGTAATCAGCCACCATTATTTCCTGACTGCATTATTGCAATAGTCTCCTATCTCATCACCCTATTGCCAGACTTACCTATGAAGCCTCAGCCAGAATAATCTCGTTAAAATGTAAGTCATGTCATATTATAGCACCACCCCAAATCCTTTGAAATCTCCTATCTTTGGAGGGAAAAAAAAACATTATTCAAATGGCTCACAAGACTCTACATGACTTATATTTTCACCTCCTCTGACTTTACCTTCTTTTATTCTCCCCTCACTCCCTCTACAGACAGCCAGACTGTCCTCCTTTTTATATCTTGAGCATGCCAAGGATGCTCCTCCCTTGGGAGTTTGTACTTGCTACGGCCAGGACCAGGAGTACTCTTCTTCCAGATATTTTCATGCCTCATTCTTCTCCTTTTGGGCACCTTCTCTGTAGCATTTATCATTATCTATCATCCCACATAATTTCCTTATTTATTGGTTTAGTATATATTCTTTGTCACTAGACTCTTAGTTCCATGAGGACAAGAACACATCAGAAATTTAATATATTGTTTAGAGAATGAATGAACAAACATTTACTGAGCACCTACTATGTGCCAGGGACTGTGCTGCTTTCTAGTACATGTATATAACATACAATCCTTGCCCTCAAAGGAAGTGGGAGAGGCAAATGAGCAATTTGCTCATCCAAAGCTTTTGACGCTAGTCTTGTGCTTCCATGCATCTAGTGTATTGTTATGACTACATGGCCCTTTGACCTTTGTGAAAACCAGCCTCTAAAAATAGCCTAGGGAGCCAGCTCTGAGAAAGCCAAACAGGGAATTGATGCCACCTGTTTTCGTAGCTTTAGCATAATCCAAGAACCTTTCTGCTTCTGTTTCCCCAGCTGTAAAATAGGATTAATAGTTCCTGCTTCACAGGAGTCTTGAGGATTCTTTCATTCATGTAGTAATATTTATTGAAAATGGTAAGTGCTAAGTAGTATTATGCCTAATTAATTAGGTCCTCATCTCCCTGGTGTGGGCTATGGTGTCTGGCTGGTCATTAAAAAAATATGCTGGAAGCTTTGCGGATTTTGCTTTCAGAGCTTTCCTGATGGCTGCATACTCAGTGCATGAATTGAGCATCCAACCTTGTAGTTAAATATATACAGCTGCTTGAGTTCTACCACGCTCACATTTGTTTAGTTCTCAGACAATACAAAATTGGAAGGTGCTGAAAACACCAGTTAAGAAAGAAATACTACAGAGGATCCCAGGGTGGTTAGTAATAAAACCAGGAAATAAAACTAAGTCTCAATTTGAAATTTGCCAGATAACACCAATGGGAATCCTAACACCTCTTCTGAAAAATTCAAGTGGGAGTGAGATAATAGTCAAGTAATAAGCTATATTATAACTAGGTGCCGTGGACTACATTGTAGGGGGAATTATAAAAGGATGTAGGATAAGACACCAGTAATGAATCATATTTATATTAATATTATATCACAACCCAAGAAAAGATTTTTTTTTTCTGAGAATATACTTACAATAAAACTATTTTAATCTGGGTACCCCAGAAAGCAGAACCTACCTGCTATTATTTTACAATAACATGCAATCCTAAAAAGCAGGCGTGAGGCATCCACAAAGTGAAGCAGAGAAGGAGGTGTCTTCGTTCATTTTGTGCTGCTATAAGAGAATGACAAAGACTGGATAATTTACAATGAACGAAAACGTACTGACTCACGGTTCTGGAGACTAGGAAGTCCAAGATCAAGGGACCAGCATCTGGTAAGAGTCATGTGCTGTGTCATCCCGCAGTGGAAGGCAGAAGAGCAAGAGGGGGCTGAACTCATCCTTTAAAAAAAAGGCCATTCCCATAGCATTAATCCATTCATGAGGATGATGCCCCATGACCCAAAGACATCCCATTGGGCCCCACTTTCCAATACCTCCAAACTGGGGATCAGGTTTCCAACATGTGAACTATGAACTTCCAGGGACACATTCAAACCACTGCAGAGGGCGAGCCGATACTAGAATGGGTTACCAAGCTGGCCATTGCTACATACAAGTGATGACTCAGTGCGTGGGAACACATCCTTCTGTCCTTTCTTAGAAGACATTGTAAAATTGTTGAATCTCAGGACTTACATCTTATGTATTCATTCAAAGATTCCCACCTTCCTGAGCCTTCCAACCCTTTCACACTATGCCAAGGAAATTCTGTCTTGATGTCATTTACTGTTTGATCATCATTGTATGCAAGTTTCAAGGGGCCATTCCAAGAAGTTACTATGACTGGTTCCAGGAATTCTTGACAAAAGTGTGTGTTTCATGTCAAAAACAGTTCCTGCTTTATGGGAGTCTCTTGAGGATTCTTTCATTCATGTAGTAATATTTATAGAAAATGGTAAGTGCTAAGCAGTATTATGCCTAATTAATTAGGTCCTCATCTCCCGGGTGTGGGTTATGGTGTTTTCATGTCAATAAAATCTCCCCTGTGTAGCCTTATACTGCATGTCCTCTGTCCCCATCTGAGTCAGACATACTATTTTAGAGTTGGCAGGATGGAATATTTAATACTATCTCCTACCTACTGGAAGAATTCTTCCTGAAATACTGTTCAGTGGCAGTCATTGTTTGCATAATTCAGTGACAAGGTGTTTACCACCTCTTAAGGACACCTATTCCATATTCTCATTATTCCTAATAGATAATTCTTCTTTCTGTTGGTCAAAAAAATCAATCCACCTATAATTTTCAAGTATCTTTAATTTGTCTTCTCTATTTTTGTTTATTTGACTTCTCTTCAGCTTTGTATATTACGCCTGGAAGAATTTTTTTTTCTTAGAAGCCTATCTTCTCCCAGCTTTTATGATTCTCTATTTTTACTTTTATAGCTATAGGTATTTTGTATCAAGTCTCTTTTTGTCAGGTTCTCCTGAATTTGTCCCTACATGACCATATTTCCCAGGCTGCTTCTTTGGTCACCTGGTTTTCTCTACCAACACCTACATCCTGTGTGTCCTCATATAAATATCTAACTTCAGCTTCCAACTCCTGGTTCTTCATGTCTGACACAGAGCACTCAGATAGTCCAAGCTTTGAGTTTTCAATCTCTGCTGAATATCTTCACTCGGATGTTCCATAGGCTCCACAAGTCGAAAGTGTTCCAAACAGGACTCAGATTCTTTTTGTGCCCAATCTGCTTCTTCTGCTATTCCCCTATCCTGGTGAATGGGACTACCAGGCAATTATCTACTGCTATGGTTTGAATGTGTTCTCCTCAAAATTCATGTTAAAATTTAATCCCCATTGTGGTGGTTTTAAGAGGTGGAACCTTTGGGAAGTGGTTAAGTCATGAGGGCTCTGCCTTCAGGAATGGATTAGTGCCTTGTAAAAGGGCTGAAGGGAACTAGCTCAGACCCTGTTTGCTCTTCAGCCCTTCTGCCAGGTAAGAACAAAGCCTTCTCCCCTTCTGCAATAAGAAGATGCAGCAAGAAGACCCTCACCAGCTACTGAATGCAAGCACCTTTATCTTGGATGTCTCAGCCTCCAGAACCATACATTTCCATTATTTGTATTTATTTTATTTTATTTTATTATTTCTTTGAGATGGAGTCTTGCTCTGTCACCCAGGCTGGAGTACAGTGGCGCAATCTCGGTTCACTGCAAAATCCGCCTCCCGGGTTCACGCAATTCTCCTGCCTCAGCCTCCTGAGTAGCTGGGACTACAGGCGCCCGCCACCTCGCCCAGCTAATTTTTTGTATTTTTTAGTAGAGACGGGGTTTCACCGTGTTAGCCAGGATGGTCTCAATCTCCTGACCTCAAGATCTGCCTGCCGAGGCCTCCCAAAGTGCTGGGATTACAGGCGTGAGCCACTACACCCAGCATCCATTATTTATAAATTATGCATTCTGCAATGTCTTGGTATAGCCGCACAAATAAACTAAGACATTTACCCAAGCCAAAATTGTATAACAAAGCCTAGATGACTTTCTTCCTTCACAAGTCTGCCTTCTGGGTACACCCTGAATGGATTCTAAGTTCTTAAAAATATTCCTACTCAATTAGGTAAGTGCTCAAACAGACTTTCAGTAGTAAATTTATTATGCCTCAAAACCCTGTTTTTGGGGAGTGAAGGTGGAACAAGATTGCCAAATAGATGCCTCTGCCAAGTGTCCTCCCTGCAGGAATGCCAAATTTAACAACCATCTGCAGAAGAAAGCACCTCTATAAGAACAAAAAACAGGTGAGTGATCACTGTACCTGGTTTTAACTTCATATCACTAAAAGAGGCACTGAAGGAGCAAAAAAAGACAGTTTTGTATTGCCAATGCCACTCCTCTCCATCCCACAGCAGTGGCAGTGTGGTGCTGAGACAGAATCTGTGCCTTTGGGGGAAGGAGAGCACAGTGATTGTGCCATTTTGCATTGGAACTCAGCACTACCCTGTCACAGCAGAAAGCAACACTGGGCAGAACTCAGCCAATGCCCATGGAGGGAGCATTTAGACCAGGTTTAGCCACAGGAAAATCGCCCACCCCAGCAGTTGCAACTTGAGTTCTGGTAAACCTCACCACCATGAGCTAAAAGGCTCTGGGGTCCTAAGTAAACTTGAAAGGCAGTCTAGGCCATAAGGATCGCAACACCTAGGCAAATTCTATGGCTGTTCTGGGCTCAGAGACAGTGGACTTGCATGGCATGACCTGGTGAGACAGCAGCCTGGGCGGCCAAGGGAGTGCTTACACCACCCTCCTCCCTCAACCCCAGGCAGCACAGCTCATGGCTCTGAAAGGGACTCCTTCTTCCCACTTGAAGAGAGCAGAAGGGAGAGTTAAGAGGAGTTTGTCTTGCAACTTGGATACAAGCTCAGCCACAGTAGGACAGTACACCATTCAGAGTCCTGAAGCCCCCATTCCAGGCCCTCGCTCCTGGATGACGTTTCAAGAAATACCCTGGGCCAGAAGGGAACCTGCTGCCTTAAAGGAAAGGAACCAGTCCTCAAAGGATTCACCTGCTGACTAAAGAGCCCTTGGGCCCTGAAAATGAGCAGTAATAGCCAGGTGGTACACACTGCGGGACTTGGGTGAGACTCTGAGACATGCTGGCTTCAGGTGTAACCCAGCACATTGCCAGCTCTGGTGGCTAGGGAGAGAGACTCCTTCTGCCTGAGAAAAGCAAAGAAGAGTAAAGGGCACTTTGTCTTGCACCTTAGGTGCCAGCTCGGTCACAGTGGCATAGAGAACTAAGTGGGATCTTGGAGTCCCCAGTTCTAGGCCTAGGCTATTGGACAGCATTTTTGGACCTGCCCTGGGCCAGAGGAGAGCCCACTACCCTGAAGGGCGAGTTTCGGGCCTGGAAGCATTCACCACAGCTTGCTGAAGAACCCTTGGGCCTTAAGTGAACATTGGTGGTAGCCTGCTAGTACTCCCCATGGGCCTTTGGTGGTGGCCATGGGGCGAGACTCCTCTGCCTGTGGAAAGGGGAGGGAGGAATGGAAAGGACCTTGTCTTGTGCTTTGCATGCCAGCTCAGATGCAGTAGAATAGAGCACCAGCAGATTTCTAAGGTTTCTGACTCCAGGACCTGGCTCCCAGATGGCATCTTTGGACCTGCCCAGGGCCCAAGGGATCTCACCATCCTTAAGGGAAGGACACAAATCTGACTGGCTTTGCCATCTGCTGATTGTAGAGCCCTAAGGCTTTAAGCAAACATAGGTGGTAGCCAGGTAGTGGTTATAGCAGGCCTTGGGCAAGATTCAGTGCTGTGCTGGCTTCAGGTCTTACCCAGCATAATCCCAGTGGTGGTGGCCAAAGTGGTGCTTGTGTCATTCCTCCACCAGCTCCAGGCAGCTCAGCACAGAGAGAAACTCCACTGTTTTGTGCAAACATAAAAAAGGAACAAGACTCTCTGCCTGGTAATTCAGAGTATTCCAGATCTTATCCAAGATCTGGCTATTTTGTGTCTGGAAAAGTATTTCTTTCTCACATTTGAAGGATGTTTTCACTGGATATACTATTCTAGGGTAAAATTTTTGTTTCCTTTGGCACTTATCCAAGATCACCAAAACAGTACTTCTACAAGTCTGCAAGATGCACAGCATTAGGGGTTTGGTGGTAATACAGATACAACCACAGTGACCAGAAACTCAGATCACAACACCCAAGTCACTTTGAATGTCTAAAAAGCCTTTTTCCCCAAAAGATGGGTACAGAAAAGCCCAGACTGCAAAGGTGACAATAAATACCTAACTATTCTATGCCCAGACACCAATGAACATCCACAAGCATCAAGACTGTCCAGAAAAGTATGATCTAACCAAATGAAGTAAATAAGTTACTGAGGACCAATCCCAGAAAGAGAGAGATTTGTGACCTTTCAGACAGAGAATTCAAAATTGCTGTGTTGAGGAAACTCAAAAAACATTCAAGATAACACAGAGAAGGAATTCAGAATCCTATCAGATAAATTTAGCAAAGAGATTAAAATAATTAAAAGAATCAAGCAGAAATTCAGGAGTTGAAAAAAAATGCAAATGACATCCTGAAGAATGCCTCAGAGTCTCTCAATAGCAGGATGGATCAAGTAGAAGAAAGAATTAGTAAGCTTAAAGGTTGGCTATTTGAAAATACAGGGTCAAAGGAGCCAAAAGAAACAAGAATTTTAAGAAATGAAGCATACCTACAAAATCTAGAGAATAGCCTCAAAAAAGCAAATCTAAGAATTATTGACCTTAAGGAGGAGGTAGAGAGAGATAGGGGTAGAAAGTTTATCCAAAAGGATAATGACAAAGAACTTCTCAAAGCTGGTGAAAGATATCAATATTCAAGTACAAGAAGGTTATAGAAAACCAGGGCATTTAGCCCAAAGAAGACTACCTCAAGATATTTAATAATCAAACTCCCAAAGGTCAAGGAAAAAGAAAGGATCCTAAAAGCAACAAGAATAAAGAAACAAATAACATACAATGGAGGTCCAATACATCTGGCGGCAGACTTTTTAGTGGAAACCTTAAAGGCCAGGAGAGAGTGGCATGACATGTTAAAGTGCCAAAGGAAAAAAAAAATTTTACCCTAGAATAGTATATCCAGGGAAAACATCCTTCAAATGTGAGAAAGAAAGAAACACTTTTCCAGACAAACAAAAACACCAGACATGTCCTACAAGAAATGCTAACGAGAGTTCTGCAATCTGAAAGAAAAGGATGTTAATGAGCAATAAGAAATCATCTGAAGGTACTTTCGCCACTGGTGACAGTAAGTACACGGAAAAGCACAGAAAGTTGTAACGCTGTAACTGTGGTGTGTAAACTTGAATCCCAAGTAAACAAACTAAAAAATGAACCAATCAAAAATAATAACTACAACTTTTCAAGACATAGTACAGTAAGATATAAACAGAAGTAAGCAAATGTTAAAAGGCGAGGTGACAAAGTTAAAGTGTACAGATTTTGTTTTCTCTTTGCTTGTTTGTTACTTCCTTTGTGCCATCAGTGTTAAGTTGTCATTGGTTTAAAATAATGGATTATGAGACAGTATCTGCAAGCCTATGGCAACCTCAATCAAAAAACATACAATGGATACACAAAATATCAAAAGCAAGAAATTAAAATATACTGCCAGAAAAAAATCACCTTCATTAATTGGACGACAGGAAGAAAGAAAAGAATTAAGAAAAGACCACAAAACAACCAGGAAACAAATAACAAAACGGCAGGAGTAAGTCATTACTTATCAGTAATAACATCAAATGTAAGTGGGCTAAATTCGCCAATCAAAAGACATAAAGTGACTGAATGAATTAAAAAAAAAAAGACCCAGTGATCTGCTGCCTAGAAGAAAAACACTTAACCCATAAAGACATACATAGACTGAAAATAAAGGGATAGAAAAAGATATCCCATGCAAGTAGAAACCAAAAAAGAGCAGAAGTAGCTACACTTACATAAGACAAAAACAGATTTCGAGACAAAAACTATAAAAAGAGACAAAGGAGTTCATCATATAATGACAACGTGGTCAATTCAACAAGAGGATATAACAATTTAAATGTATATGCACCCAACACTGGAGTACCCAGATGTATAAAGCAAATATTATTAGAGCAAAGGAGAGAGAGAGGTCCCAATACAATAATAGCTGGAGATTTCAACACCTCACTTTCAGCATTGGACAGATTATCTAGACAGAATATCAACAAAGAAACATCAGGCTTAATTTGCACTGTAGACCAAATGGACCTAATACATTCACCAAATATTTCATCCAAGAGCTACAGAATATACATTCTCCTCAACATATGGATTATTCTCAAATATAGATCATATATTAGGCTACAAACCTTAAAACATTTTAAAAATTTGAAATAATAACAAGTATCTTCTCTAAACACAAGGGATAAAACTAGAAACTAGAAAAACAAGAAAAGTTTTGTAAACTATACAAACACATGGAAATTAAACAGTATGCTCCTAAATGACCAGTGGGTCAATAAAGAAATTAAGCAGAAAATTAAAAAATTTCTTGAAATAGGCTAGGTGTAATGGCTCCTGCCTATAATCCCAGCACTTTGGGAGGGTGAGGTGGGGTGGATCACCAGAGGTCGAGAGTTCAAGACCAGCCTGGCTAACATGGTGAAACCCCATATCTACTAAAAATACAAAATTTGCCAAGCGTGGCAGCAGGTGCCTGTAATCCCAGCTACTTGGGATTACTCAGGAGGCTACTACTTGGGAGGCTGAGGCAGGAGAATCACTTGAACTGAGAGGTGGAGGTTGCAGTGAGCCGAGATTGCACCATTGCACTCTAGCCTGGGCAACAAGAGTGAAACACTGTCAAAAAAAGAAAAAAAAAAAAAGAAGAAGAAGAAAGAAAAAAAAAATCCTTGAAACAACTGATAATGGAAATACACATACCAAAACCTATGAGACACAGCAAAACAGTACTAAGAGGCAAGTTTATACTTTAAGTGCCTACATTAAAAAAGTAGAAAAACTTCAAATAAACAACCATCTTAAATGACTAGAAAAGCAAGAGCAAAGCAAACTTAAAATTAGTAGAAGAAAAGAAATAATAAAGATCAGAGCAGAAATAAATGAAATTGAAACAAGGAAAACAATATAAAAGATCAACAAAATGAAAAGTGGGTTTTTTGAAAAGGTAAACAAAATTGACAAACTTTTAGTGAGACTTAAAAAAGACAGAAGGCACAAATAAATAAAATAAGAGATGAAAAAGGACACATTGCAACTGATAACACAGAAACTCAAAGGATAATTAGAGGCCACTATCAGCCATTATATGTAATAAATTAGAAAACCTAGAAGAAATTGATAAGTTCCTAGAAAAATTCAACCTACCAAGATTGAACCCTGAAGAAATCCAAAACCTGAACAGACAAATAATAAGTAAAAAAAATCGAAGCCATAATAATCTCTGAGCAATAAAAAGCCCAGGACCTGGTGGCATCACTGCTGAATTCTACCAAACATTTAAATAACTAATACCAATTCTATTTAAATTATTCCAAAAAATAGAGGAGCAGGGAAAATTTCCAAACTTATCCTATAAGGTCAGTATTACCCTGATATAAAAACCAGACAAAGATATGTCAAAAAAAGAAAACTACAGGCCAGTATCACTGATGAATATTGATGCAAAAATCCTCAACAAAATACTAGCAAATCAAATTCAACAACTCGTTAAAAAGATCATTCCTGATGACCAAGTGGCATTTATCCCAGGGATACAATGATGGTTCAACATATGCAAATCAATCAGTGCGATAGCTCATATCCACAGAATGAAGGACAAAAACCATATGATCATTTCAATTGATGCTGAAAAAGCATGTGATGAAATTCAACATCCCTTCATGATAAAGGCCCTCAAAAAACTAGATATTAAAAAGCATACTTCAACATAATAAAAGCCATATGTGACAGATCCACAGCGAGTATAATACTGAATGGGGAAAAACTGAAAGCCTTTCCTCTAAGATCTTTAAGAAGACAAGGATGCCCACTTTCACCACTGTTATTCAACATAGTATTGGAAATCCTAGCTAGAACAATTAGGCAAAAGAAACAAATAAAGGCCATCCAAACTGAAAAGGAAGAGTCAAGTTATCCTGCTTGCAGATAATATAATCTTATATTGAGAAAAACCTAAAGATTTCACCAAGAAACTATTAAAACTTAACAAATCAGTAAAGTTGCAGGATACAAAATGAACATACAAAAATAGAATTTCTTTTTGCTAACAGCAAATAATCTTCAAAAGATATAAAAAAGAATTTATAATGGCTATAAATAAAATTAAGTACCTAGGAATGAACTGAACCAAAGAAGTGAAAGATCTCTACAATGAAAACTATAAAACATTGATGTAAAAAATTGAAAAGTACACAAAAAATGGAAAGATATTCCATGTTCATGTATTAAAAGAATAAATATTGTTAAAATGGCCATACTACCCAAAGCAATCTACAGATTCAATGCAATATCCATCAAAATGCCCATGACATTTTTCACAGAAATAGAAAAAAAATCCTAAAATTTATATGGACACCCCCCAAAAAATACCCAGAATAGCCAAATCTATCCAAGCAAAAGAACAAAACTGAATGAATCACGCTAACTGACTTTATATTACACTACAGAGCTATAATAATAAAAATGGCATGATACTGGCATAAAATCAGACACATAGACAAATGAAACAGAATAGAGAACCCAGAAAAAAAATCCATCTGTCTATAGTTAACTCATTTTTGACAAAGGTGCCAAGAACATACATTGAGGAAAGGATGGTGCCTTCAAATAATTGGTGCTGTAAAGAAGAATGAAACTAGACCCCTCTCTCTCTTACACTATATACAGAAATCAAACCAAAATAGATCAAAGGCTTAAATCTAACACCTCACACTATGATACTGCTACAAGAAAACACTGGGGAAATACTCTAGGACATTCATTTAGGCAAGGATTTCTTGAGTAACATCCCACAAGCATAGGCAACCAAAGAAAAGATGGACACATGTGATCACATCAATTAAAAAGATTCTGCACAGCAAAGGATACAATCAACACAGGGATAAGACAACCCACAGAACGGGAGAAAATATTTGCAAATTACCTATCTGACAAGGGACTAATAATCTGAATGTATAAGGAGTTCAAACAGCTCTATTAAAAAAATCTAATAATACAATTTTTTAAATGGGCAAAAAATCTTAATAGATATTTCTCAAAAGAAGACATACAAATGGCAAACAGGTATATGAAAAGGTGCTTAACATCATTGATCCTCAGAGAAATGAAAATCAAAACTATAATGAGATAATACAACCTTAGTTAAAATGGCTTTTATCCAAAGACAGGCAATAACAAATGCTGGCAAGGATGTGGAGAAAAGAGAACTCTCGTACACTCTTGTTGCTAATGTAAATTAGTACAACCACTATGGAGAACAGTTTGGAGGTTCCTCCAAAAGCTAAAAATAGAGCTACCATATGATAGTAACCTTACTGCTAAGAATATACCCAAAAGAAAGGAAATCAGTATATCAAAGCTATATCTGCACTCTCATGTTTATTGCAGCACTATTCACAATAGTCAAGATTTGGAAGCAACCTAAGTGTTCACCAAACAGATGAATGGATAAAGAAAATGTGGTACAGATACACAATGGAGTACTGTTCAGCCGTAAAAAGAATGAGATCCCAGACCCAGTCAGGGGCTTATAGATGAAACTCCCATCTCTCTGGGACAGACCACCTGGAGGAAGGGACGGCTGTGGGGGCAGCTTCAGCAGACTTAAACGTTCCTGCCTGCTGCTTCTGAAGAGAGCAGTGGATCTCCTAGCACAGTGCTTGATCTCTGCTAAGGGACAGACTGCCTCCTCAAGTGAGTCCCTGATCCCTGGGCCTCCTGACTGGGAGACACCTCCCAGCAGGGGTCGACAGACACCTCATACAGGAGAGCCCTGGCTGGCATCTGGCGGGTGCCCCTCTGAGGTGAAGCTTCCTGAGGAAGGAACAGGGAGCAATCACTGCTGTTCTGCAGCCTTTGCTGGTGATACCCAGGCAAACAGGATCAGGTGATCCCCCAGCAAACTGTAGCAGACCTGCAGCAGAGGGGTCTGTCAGAAGGAAAACTAACAAACAGAAAGGAACAGCATCAACATCAACAAAAAGGACGTCCACTGAGAAACCCCATCCAAAGGTCACCAACATCAAAGACCAAAGTTAGATAAATCCATGAAGATGAGGAAAAACCAGCACAAAAAGACTGAAAATTCCAAAAACAAGCACTCCTCTTCTCCAAAGGATCGCAGCTCCTCATCAGCAAGGGAACAAAACTGGATAGAGAATGAGTTTGATGAACTGATAGAAGTGGACTTCCAAAGGTGGGTAATAACAAACTCCTCCGAGCTAAAGGAGCATGTTCTAACCCAATGCAAGGAAGCAAAGAACCTGGAAAAAAGTTAGATGAATTGCTAATTAGAATAACAAGTTGAGAGAAGAACATAAATGACCTGATGGAGCTGAAAAACCCAGCACAAGAACTCCGCGAAGCAAACATAAGTATCAATAGCCGAATCAATCAATTGAAAGAAAGGTTATCAGAGACTGAAGATCAACTTAATGAAATAAAGCGTGAAGACAAGATTAGAGGAAAAGAATGAAAAGGAATAAACAAAACCTCTAAGAAATATGGGACTATGTGAAAAGACTAAACCTACATTTGATTGGTGTACCTGAAAGTGACGGGGAGAATGAAGTGAAGTTGGAAAACACTCTTCAGGATATTATCCAGGAGAACTTCCCCAACCTAGCAAGACAGGCCAACATTCAGACTCAGGAAATACAGAGAATACCATGGAGATACTCCTCAAGAATAGCAACCCCAAGACACATAATCATCAGATTCACCAAGGTTGAAATGAAGGAAAAAAATGTTAAGGGCAGCCAGAGAGAAAGGTCGGGTTACCCACAAAGGGAAGCCCATCAAACTAACAGTGGTTCTCTTGGCAGAAACCCTACAAGTCAGAAGAGAGTGGGGGTCAATATTCTACATTCTTAAAGAAAAGAATTTTCAAACCAGAATTTCATATCCAGCCAAACTAAGCTTCATAAGCAAAGGAGAAATAAAATCCTTTACAGACAAGCAAATGCTGAGAGATTTTTGTCATCACCAGGCCTGCCTTACAAGAGCCTCTGAAGGAAGTACTAAATATGGAAAGGAAAAACCAGTACCACCCACAGCAAAAATGAAGCAAATTGTAAAGACCATCAACACTATGAAGAAACTGCATCAAGTAACCAGCAAAATAGCCAGCAAGGATCGTAAAGACAGGATAAAATTCACACATAACAATATTAACCTTAAATGTAAATGGGCTAAATGCCCCAATTAAAAGACACAGACTGGCAAATTGGATAAAGAGTCAAGACCCATCAGTGTGCTGTATTCAGGAGACCCATCTCACATGCAAAGGTGCACATGGGCTCAAAATAAAGGAATGGAGGAATATTTACCAAGCAAATGGAAAGTAAAAAAAAAAAAAAAAAAAAAAAAAAAAAAAAAAAAAAAAAAAAAGCAGGGGTTGCAATCCTACTCTCTAATAAAACAGACTTTAAACCAACAAAGACCAAAAGAGACAAGGGCATTCTCTAATGGTAAATGGATCAATTCAACAAGAAGAGTCAACTATCCTAACTGTATATGCACCCAATACAGGAGCACCCAGATTCATAAAGCAAGTTCTTAGAGACCTACAAAGAGACTCCCACACAATAATAATGGGAGACTTTAACACCCTACTGTCAATATTTGATAGATCAATGACACATAAAATTAATAAGGATATTCAGGACTTGAACTCAGCTCTCGACCAAGTGGACCTAATAGACATTTACAGAACTCTCCACCCCAAATCAACAGAATATACATTCTTCTCAGCACCACATCGCATTTATTCTAAAATTGACCACATAATTGGAAGTAAAACACTCCTTAACAAATGCAAAAGAATGGAAATAATAACAAATAGTCTCTCAGACCATACTGCAATCAAATTAGAACTCAGGATTAAGAAACTCACTTGACACCACATGACTACATGGAGACTGAACAACCTGCTCCTGAATGATTACTGGGTAAATAACAAAATTAATGCAGATATAAGTATGTTCTTTGAAACTAATGAGAACAAAGACACAATGTACCAGAACCTCTGGGACACAGCTAAAGCAGTGTTTAGAGGGAAATTTATAGCACTAAATGCCCACAGGAGAAAGTGGGAAAGATCTAAACTCGACACCCTAACATCACAATGAAAAGAACTAGAGAAGCAAGAACAAACAAACCCAAAAGCTAAGATCAGAGCAGAACTGAAGGAGACAGAGACATGAAAAACATTTACGCGGCCAAAAAATACATGAAAAAAAGTTCATCATCATTGATCATTAGAGAAATGCAGATCAAAACCACAATGAGATACCATCTCATGTCAGTTACAATGGTAATCATTGAAAAGTCAGGAAAAACATGCTGGAGAGGATGTGGAGAAATAGGAACGCTTTTACACTGTTGGTGGGAGTGTAAATTAGTTCAGCCATCGTGGAAGACAGTGTGGCAATTCCTCAAGGATCTAGAACCAGAAATAACATTTGACCCAGCAATCCCATTACTGGGTATATACCCAAAGGATTATACATCATTCTAGTATAAAGACACATGCACATGCACGTTTATTGCAGCACTGTTCACAATAGCAAAAACTTGAAACCAACCCAAATGCCCATCAATGATAGACTGGATAAAGAAAATGTGGCACATATACACCATGGAATACTAAGCAACCATAAAGAAGGATGAGTTCATGTCCTTTGTAGGGACATGGATGAAGCTGGAAACCATCATTCTCAGCAAACTAACACAGGAACAGAAAGCCAAACACGGCATCTTCTCACATTAGGAGAAATACCTAATATAGATAACGGGTTGATGGGTGCAGCAAACTGCCATGGCACATTTATCCATATGTAACAAAACTGCACATTCTGCACATGTATCCCAGAACTTAAAGTATATTAAAAAAAATGAGATCCTATCATTTGCAATAACATGGATGGAACCGGAGGTCATTATGCTAAGTGAAATAAGTCAGGCATGGAAAGACAAACGTCCCATGTTCTCACTTATTTGTGGGATCTAAAAATAAAAACAATTGAACTCATGGACATAGAGAGTAGAAGGATGGTCGCCAGAGATTAGGAAGGTGAGGGGGAATTGGGGATCATTAATAGGTATAAAACTATATTTAGAAAGAATGAATAATACCTAGTATTTGATAGCATAACAGGGAGTGACCACAGTCAATAATAATTTAATTTTACATTTTAAAATATAATAAAGAATATAACTGGAGTGTTTGTAACACAAAGAATAAATGCTTGTGTGGATGGATAACCCATTTACCCAGAAGTGATTATTATATATTTTATGCTTCTATCAAAATATCTCATGTACCCATAAATATATATACCTACTATGTACCCACAAACACTAAAATAAAATATTTTTAAAAGTAAAAATAAAAACTAGAAAAAACCTGCATTTTTAAGGACTCAGTGTAGATATCTCTGGATTTTGGTCCTCTATCTTATCATCACTCATATTGTTTTATGCTTCCTTGAGCTAACCTAGTTTTCCACCTACCCCTTATCTTCTGAACCCTCCCATTATGCCCACTGGAACTGAGTGCCATGAATATCAAACTTCATGATATCACCAATCTCTTCTGGTAATATTTCTTATGCTTCTTTTGTCAGTTCCCCACAATTCTCCACCTACCCTGTTCTCTTTATCACCAACATACCTCAGGGTTGAGAGGCTACACCATATCTTTGATTCTTGACACTAAACTTTATACATTGTCAAAATTCAGTATTTTTAACGAGTGGACCTGTCCCCTTCACTCTTTCCCCATTGCTGCTGCCTTAATTCAGGTGTTCATCAACCATAACTTAGACTACTATAACTACAGTCAGTCCCCATTGCTTGCATATTCCATGCTTGCTAATTTGTCTACTCACTAAAATGCATTTGTAACCCCAAAGATCAATATTTGCCATGCTTTCACAGTTATTCCTGGACATGAGCAGAAAGATGGTAAAAAATTGTCACCCAACAGGCCCATTTTTAGCTGTGGTTGGACAAGGCAATGCCCTGCCTTCTTGTTTTAGCTCTCATACTGAAAAGAAAAAACGTTCCTTTCCAGGTCTACTTAATGCTAGTGCCACATATCCTGCATGTGTGTGTGTGTTTGGTGGTTCCACTGTTTAAAATGGCCCCAAGCATAGTGCCAAAGTGCTGCCTGGTGTTCCCAAGTACAAGAAGGCTGTGATGTGCCTTATAGTGAAAATGCATATGTGTAGCAGGCTATCCCATCAAGGCTTGTGTATGTACACACTACCATGTTTGCACAACGATGAAATCACCTAACAACACTTTTGTCAGAATGTATCTCTGTCATTAAGCAATGCATGATTGCAGTTGTATTTTTACCACTTATTTTATGCTCTTGTGCTTTTTCTGTATAGTAACACATTCAGTTTCCTCTTCTTGGAATGTTCTCTCTTCTTCCCTGTCCTTCAGTTAGTTAATGCCTACTTATGGCCCTAATTGCCCTTATTGCCTACTATTGCCCTTATTGACTCAAATGTAGTTTTCTCTGTGGAACCTTCACTGACCCCAGTGTATGGTCTGAATACCCTTTCTCTGTGCCCTGGGAATACTTTTAACATAGCACATACTCTGATGCTTGATTTTCCTTGAATTTGTCTCTCACTATACTGAAAAAATCTTTCAGAGTTGGAATCATCTCTTTGTTTTTTTTCTGCTTAGTACCAAGGACAGTGCCTGGCATATTTAGTACCTTGTAAAAGCTAAATATGTATTTATACTGTGAATCCAAAATGAATGAATGAATGAATGAATGAGCAGTTTAATAAAATCTACCCACTTCGAATATTTGAAAAGTTTTCAGGCTAAACATCCTAAGTTTATATACTCTTTCTCAATGGGCATGTTATCCAGACCTTTCTTCATGTCTTGTCACCAAGACCCATTCCAATTATTAAAAAGTTAATTTTAAACCATGATACATCTGGAACACCGTGAGCCATCTATGAGATATGGTATTAAGAGTGCAGAGTATAATTGTCTTTTATTTCCTTTGATTAGTACACAATAAATAGAAATGAATGAATGAATGAGTGTTCATGAAGCCTTAAGATTTTTCTCTTGCTTTCTTTTGCCTACATATCACTCTGCTAACTCTCTTTAGTTGCTGTAAATTAAAATCTTTATGTCTTATATACATATATATATATACACCTGAAAGCCACAATGACCCTATTTTTTATTTCATACCTGAAATTTATCAAAATTATTTTAGTATAATCATTTATTTATTTAGAAATTCTCCTGACCATATTATCAACTTGTCCAAATTTACACATGTATTTCATGATGGAGATCATACAGTCTAGTGGAGGAGCATAGGTTTAGAGCTGGGGAACTTCAATTCAAATCCCATCTCCACTTCTTGATAGCTGAAAACCTCGGCAAATCACTTAACTTTTCTGAGTCTCATTTTTCTCATCTATAATTTGGAGATACTGTATTTTTATAGGACTCTCATAAGTGTTGGAGATAATCACAAAGAGGTTAGCCCAGTGTGTGACATACAGAAGACCTAGAAAAATGACAATAATTTATAAATGCAAAGCATGAGAGATTTTTAAAATGCCCTCCTGAAATCTAGATAATGCTAAAGCAACAGCCTGAACTTCAGCTGGTAAGCACATCAGAAAAAACTAAATGAGTTTTGGCTGGGTGTGGTGGCTCACTCCTGTAATCCAGCACTTTGGGAGGCCAAGGTGGGTGGAGTCAGGAGTTCGAGACTAGTTTCAACACCATGTTTGTATTTGGTTAATACAAAAATTAGCTGGATGTGGTGGAACACACCTGTAATCCCAGCTACTTGGGAGGCTGAGACAGAAGAATCACTTGAACCTGAGAGATGGAGGTTGCAGACAGCCAAGATCGCACCACTGCACTCCAGCCTGGGCAATGCAGTGAGACTCTGTGTCAATTAATCAATCAATCAATCAATCAACAAACTAAATGAGTTTAGCCCTCGGCCTGTGTGATCTTAATTGAAACTTGCCCCGATTCGCTTCTGCTACTTCATGTAGTACCAAGACCTCTTTTAGCACAAAAATTGTAGGTTAAGATAATTTACTGCTCTTGTCTAATTGATTATTATTTATTATCCCCATAAATAGTCCAGAGAAACATGAGGACTTCCCCCCACATTATTAACACATGATAATAGCCAGGGGTGGGGCATATGTACGAAATGATTCTGGGTTCTCAGGAATTACTGATAAATATCCACTCTGTTTCCAATCTGGCATTAGCATGCCTTTGCTTATTTTAGCATTTTCTGCTAGCGCTCACCCAGACTCTTGCCTTTCCATCACTCAAGTTGGCTGCTTGCTTTGCAGTTCCCTTTGTCCACTCCTATCCCAGCTTTGATTTTTGTTGATTTGTTTTTATTCTTATAGATTCAGCGAGTATAAGTGTAGATTTCTTACATGCATGTATTTCGTAATGGCGAAGTCTGGGCTTTTAGTGTAACCATCACCCAAATCGTGGACATTTTACCTGTTAGATGATTTCTCATCCTTCACCATCCTCCCCACCCTCCTGCCTTTCAAAGTCTCCAGTGTCTATTATTCCACCACATGGCCTTATGTACACATGATTTAGCTCCTGCTTATAAGAGAACAATTTTGCCTTTAGCAGACAGATGCACACAACCTTGGAGCAGGTACAAATTTGATCTTCTATTTTCTCCTCTACCTCTTCTTTTTCTCACTTCTTTAAATCATCCTAAATCTCACCACTTCCCTCTCCTCTTCATGTTCCAAACAACATCCCAGTGTCATTTGGTATGCTCTGGTCTCAGTGAATCCTTGCCGATTCCCCAAAATGGCTATGTACTTTCAAAAGAGCTTTTTAATAATATTCTCTATCACTTTTCTGAGGATTGTTGTTGGGGGCAGTATTCTGTTGTTTTTGTAGTATACCATTTTCCACGTGTAGAAAATTAGGACATTTACCTATTTCCAGTCTTCTGCCATCACATCTTTTCTCCCTAAATACTCAACGACTACTTCTGCCAGTGTTTCTGAGATCACACCTGTGCAGCCCCCAGGCCCCTGGGAATAATTTTTCTAATCTGGGGACTTAAATTTATTCAAAACACCAGGAGCTCTCTCATCATCTCTTCACCTAATTTGAGCTTCATTTTCCTCTTAACCATGTTTATTCTACTCTTTTCTGCTTGAAGATCCTTTTTCCTCGATAGAGAAAATAGAAGCAAATTAGGAGATGAGTAGTTCATCTTTGTGTAATTTGTTAGCATAATAAGGTGAAAAATCAAATACTGAATCTGTTTTTCCTTGTTCTTTTTTCATTCTAAGATAGCTTTAAAAGTTTTTTTCCACCTGGTCTTTGGCCTTTTTGCATACCTAAGCTTATCCTGAGGTTCAGTTTTGATCAAATTCTCTAGCTTTATTTTTTTTATTCTGTTTTCATTCTTGGTTATGTATCACTATCTTTACATGTGTTCTTTTTAAACACAAACTCAACAAAACTCCCCAGCAGCCTAAGTAGTTTCCTTCAATCCCTCCCTCCCTTTTGTCATATGTTTATATAATTAAAAATTGAAGTTGAGATCTTCATATTTGAGAGTGCCCACATCCTCACCAACTTGAGCCACGGAGCTGATTTCCTTGTGGCGAGACCTTCATCCTGAGCTTAAACTGCCATTGGAACAAATCTAGTAAGCTGGTGTGGCAGGACTGCTAGAAGTCTATTGAGCGAGGGATTGAGGAGCTTTATGGCACTGAATGTTACCTATGAGGAGATGAAGGCAGGCATGTCAGCTTGGCCCAAAGGTGAAAACCCTGTTCAGGAAAGGAGATATGCCTGAGTATGTGTAGGGTGGTGGCTGTCACTTGAATTGATTCCTGTCCTTTGTCTAGTGCTCTCTCTCTCTCTCTCCGTGTGTGTGTGTGTGTGTGTGTGTGTGTGTGTGTGTGTGTGTGTGACAGAGAGAGAGAGAGAGAGAGAGAGTTCTTAGCTGAGGCTATCAGACATATAAATAAACTTGCCTCAAACTCCCAATTCCATGATATGAGAACATCCAAACCCAAATCTTCTTTTGATTTCTGCAGATTCTTAGAATTGGGTCATTTCTGAACACTCCAAGAAGAGTGTGTGTGTATGTGTGTGTGTGTGTGTGCATAAGTGTGTTTGGAGGGGATGGATTGCCCAGTCCAAAGTCTTCAGCAAGCAGCTTAAAGGCCAGATCCAGGGAAAATACGAGTTATTATTATTAATGTGATACCTTTGATTTAACAGCATGGTGAATCTCGGGTTGAGAGGGATCATCTGTTTTTTCTTTGACCTTGTCAAAAGTTTTCAAGGATAAAGACTCATTTTAAACATGCACATACACATCACTGGTAAATAGGCAAGTATAGCACGTAGTAGGTGTTTAATAAAAATTATTGAATTAGTAAAAAAAATTCAACTGGTAGACATAAATATAAATAATATGCCACATTATTTGGTTGCCATGAGTTCTAAATGACATAATTATTTTCTCCTAAATTCCCTGTGATGCCCACCTGATCAAATAGTTCTCCCTGGTATTCAGAATTAATTTCAGGCATGCAACTCCCTCTCTGTCACTACCTCCTGCTTCTGTGAAATGACACTGTCAGAAGGCAAGTCAAGAATTTATCAGACATTCCACTTTTAGCAGACTGATTTTCCTAGCAGCTCCCCTGATAACTGAAGTCTCTCAATGCCACTACATTTAATCTCCTTCCAGTTATGTCATGTGGGTTACAATGACATTCAGAATCACATAAATAAATATGACATATTAGAATTAGAGAGATTTTCTTATTTGTTCCTGTTTTTCTTTTCATCCTATTATGTTCAAAACATCTTCATATCATCATATTTTCTATGAAACCATACAAAACCCTACAAAATTTCTGTTCCAAAGGGAATGTCCCATTTGCTATCTTGTATGTTTCTGACATGTCCTCAGCCAGGAAGAAAAATTCATATTGGAAGAAATGGATTATCTTCAAGATCTTTTATTGGTTCTTCTTAACTTACCCAAATCCAAAGATTCATATAAATGAAATTTGTCCTTTCCCACCACATATTCTATTATCCCTCCTCACCTGCCTGAAAAACTTAAGACCCATCAGAACCTAAGCTTTCCTTGGCAAAGTGTTCTTGTACTGCCTTGGGATTGGTACTCTTCCTCGTACGTATTTCTAATACAAGACCTTTCACACTATTTTATGATACCCTTGCATCAGACAATAGTAGCATGAAAACAATTCAGCCTTTTCTCTACTTCTGGTTGCTAAAGAGATTTTCGGCCTAGCCAGATCTTTTTCTTCCGTTATTGCTAAGAATTTTTTTCTGGTAGATTTGATACTGAGGAGAGGAGAAATTTTTTTTTTTTTTTTTTTTTTTGAGGCAGTCTTGCTTTGTCACCAGGCTGGAGTGCAGTGGCATGATCTCCACTCACTGCAACCTCTGCCACCCGGATTCAAATGATTCTTCTGGCTCAGACTCCCAAGTAGCTGGGACTATAGGCGTGTGCCACCACGTCTGGCTAATTTTTGTATTTTCAGTAGAGATGGGGTTTCACCATGTTGGCCAGGATAGTCTTGATCTCCTGACCTTTTGATCTGCCCGCCTCCGCCTCCCAAAGTGCTGGAATTACAGGCGTAAGCCACCGCGCCTGGCCAGGGATAAATTTTTTGAAGCAAAAATTTAGTGAGGGTTATAGAGTGGAGGGAAGGAGAGAAAGAAATATTCAGGGAGTTTGAGGAAAAGGCAAGAACAGCCGCAGTAAGGGTGAAATGGATGAGAAAGGGATTTTTAAAAGGAGGGTTATACTTCATTTCTTAGACCCTGAGATACACAAGTCAACTCACTTCAAATGTGTATATTTCATTATGCTTCTGTAACTACTCTGAGACTGGACCACATGCGATTATGATTTTCATAGGGTTACATTTTGTTTATTCATCTCTCTGATGTCTTCTGTACGTTCCTTGGGCAGGAAAAATGCCATTAATTTCTGTATCTTCAGTTCTTAGCTCACAGTAGGTATTTAATACATATTTGTAGGACTAAAGACTAGAAGTATTTCTTATAACAAATGGGGAAGTCCTGAGTTTTCCAAAACTGTAGAGCTCTGCCCTTTACCAAGCCTGAAGTGTTTGAATTTTTAATACCATCAACACTTCATTTGAAATTTCTCCTTGCTTAATGCCATTTAATTGCTGCTAATTTTAGTAGAAAATAAATCAAGGGATTTTCTAATATGATTTAACACTATGCATGCATGCCATAATAAACAATTACAATAGGAGATTTAGGGAGAGATATATGAGATTGATCTTGGGCCAGTTAAATCTAACTGTTACAAGTATCTGCTACATGACATCCTGCTCTCTCTATCCAAGAAGTAGCTCTGTTATGTGACTGGGCTCTCCAGTCAAGTCGGTAGAGGCCTTACGCGCTAAAAAGTTTGAAGTGGCCCTTTCCACAGAAACATAGTTCAAATTTTTTTTAATGGACTAAACTGAAGAACAAAAGGAAGCAAATTTCTGCTTTTTCCTGTTACGTATATTTCAATTTAAAAAAAACTATCAGGTATAAAAATCTGTTTAAAATGTATTTTCTTCTTTCTTTCTTTCTCTTTCTTTTCTTTCTTTCTTTCTCTTTCTTTCCTTCCTTCTTTCTTTCTCCTTCTTTCCTTTCTTGCTCTTTCTCTTCCTTCCTCCTTTCTCTCTTCTTCCCTCTCTCCCTCTCTCTCTCCTTCCTTCCTTCTTTTCCCTTCCTTCCTTCCTTGCTTCCTTTCTTTTCTTTCTTTCTTTCTTTCTTTCTTTCTTTCTTTCTTTCTTTCTTTCTTTCTTTCTTTCTTTCTTTCTTTCTTTCTTTCTTTCTTTCTCTCTGTATTTTCTTTCTTTCTTTCTCTCTCCTTTCTTTCTCTCTCTTTTCTTTCTTTCTCTCTCTCCTTTCTTTCTCTCTCTCTTTTCTTTCTTTCTTTCTCTTCTTTCCGTTCTTCCTTCCTTCTTTCTTTCTTTCTTTCTTTCTCCTTCTTTCCTTTCTTGCTCTTTCTCTTCCTTCCTTTCTCTCTCCCTCCCTCTCTCCCTCTCTCTCTCCTTCCTTCCTTTTTTCTTTCTTCCTTCCTTCCTTTTTTTCTTTCTTTCTTTTTCTTTCTTTCTCTCTGTCTTTTCTTTCTTTCTCTCTCCTTTCTTTCTTTTCCTCTCTCTTTTCTTTTTCTTTCTCTCTCTCCTTTCTTTCTTTCTCTCTCTCTCCTTCCTTCCTTCCTTCCTTCCTTCCTTCCTTCCTTCCTTCCTTCCTTCCTTCCTTCCTTCTTCCTTTCTTTCTTTCTTTCTTTCTTTCTTTCTTTCTTTCTTTCTTTCTTTCTTTCTTTCTTTCTTTCTCTCTCTCTCTCTCTCTCCTTTCCTTCTTTTTCTTTCTCTTTCTTTCTTTCTTCCTTCTCTCCTCTCTTTCTCTTTTTTTCATAGCCCAGAGATTATTTATTTATTTATCATGCTATTCTGCTATGAATCCATAGGGAATAGGTTCCAGCAGGCTAGGCTCCATTCCACTGGCTCTCAAAGTGTGCTTCTCTAGGTGGAGCAGGCTGGTACTTCACTTGAACCCAGGTACCTTTCTCTTTGGCGTCCTTCTTTTTCTTATCAATTTCTTCATTCATTTCAGGAAGCTATCCCAGGTCTTAGAATGCCTAATGTGCTCAATACACACATTAATTCTCTTGGCAAGAATCTTGCCCTTAGCTTTGTTGTTTATAGCAATGCCAACAGCATGCTGGGTAACATTGTAAACTCTTCCAGTTTTGCCATGGAAACACTTGCAGGACATTCCTTTTTAAACAGTATCCATTCTCTTGATGTCTATAATATCACCTTTCTTATCGATTCCTATGCATGTGGCCAAAGAAACAGCTCTATGTTTTAAAAGGCCTAGAGAACACACATCGGGTCCCTCTCTTCTTTCCCTCTGTGTTTGTCATTTTGGTGAATTACTGGAGGATGATGGTTCTGGCCAAGATGTATTTTTTTATTTGATTTTTTAAATTAATTTCTGCTAGTGCCCTATAAACATGCAATTTTTCAGAATTCAAGGTGGCAAAATGTTGGTTATAAAATTAACACTCTAGCATCCTCTTATTAGTGAAGAAGTGATGAAAGTTTGTAATGATAAGAAATTTATGCATTTAAGTTTGAGAGATTTATACACTGTTTCAGGTGAGGAATTTTTGAAATCTAAAGAGCCCAAGGCAGGCTTTTATAAAATGCCACCAAGTCTGTTATAAGAAAAATTATCCAGGCTTTTATAGTCTCATTCTAATGTTCTTCTGACCATACTCAATATTTCAATATAATTATAATTTTTAGGGCAAAAATGTAATAAAAGCCTCCTATGGCCTTCTTTGGTTTCCTCTTTTATGTATTAAAAGGAAAAAATATTAATCACTCAAGTATTTATTGAATCTTTACTATTTATTGAGAATTATATGAGGTGCCACGAGAGATTCAAAAAGGAAAAAAAAAGAAATATAAAGCATAGTTCCTGCCAGCTAAGAATTTATAGTGTTGTTGCTATTGGTTAATGAAAACCTGTAACTGTTTAAAGGCTAGAAATGATAACAATTATGCTAATGGTCATTAATTATAGTAATCACAATGCAATTTCTCATTTGTGTAGCACTTTAGAGTTTACAAAAACATAATCTCATTAATCCTCATAGCCACATGTAAGCTTCTGTTTCTTCCATTTGTATAGTAGCTTATTTATACAGTAGAGCCAATATAAGATAAATATTTTTTAAATGAGAATGCTTGTAATAAATTAAACATGGAAAGTCTTATAGTAATTTAACATTGAAAAGTTGTACAAGAAGGGTGAATGTCAGCAAATATTGCAATATTAAGATGATAGAGCAGCCAGTCAGAAGGGGAAACTCTCACTTTTGTTTTTAAACAGTTTTATCATAGTGATGACACACAATAAATTGCTCATGTTAAAGTGTATGATTTGATGAGTTTTCAGATATGGGAATGCCACAATCAAGATCATAAGTGTACAATCATTGCCAAAATTTTCCCCCACCTCTATAGTTTTCTTCTCCTGCCCCTTCCCACCCTGTCCCCCTTTTCTAGGCAATCATTGATGTTTTTTCTCTCATTACAGATTAGCTCTCATTTCCTGTAATTGTATTTAAATTCAACCACACATTATGTGTCCTTTCAACTATTTTGAGATTCATTCACATCATATCAGTAGTTCATTCATTTTTATTGCTGAGTAGTATTTCATAGGATGAATATACCAGTTTGTTTATCCATTCACCTGTTGATGAATATTTCGTTTTTTTCCCAGACTTTGACTATTACAAATAAAACTGCTATGAACATTTGTGTATTAGTCTTTATATGGACATATGCCTTTATTTCTCTTGGGTAAATACCTAGAAATAAAATGGAATGGCTGGATTAACTTTTTAAGACACTGCCCAACTGTTTTCCAAAGGGATTATGCCATTTTACATTTCCACCATTATAAGAATTACAATTCCTTCATATCCTCTCCAATACTTGATATAGTCAGTCTTTCTAATTTTAGCCATTGTAACGGGTATATAATAGTATCTCATTGTGACTTTAGTTTATATTTCTTTAAGAACCAATCATATAAGGCTCCTTTCTACTGCTTATTTGCCATTTGTATTTCTTCTTTGTGAAATACATGTTTAAATATTTTGTCTATCTTTACTTTTGTTGTTTTCTTATTATTGATATATCAATTCTGAATACAAGTTCTCTATCAGATATATGTTTAGCAAATATTTTCACCCAGTCTCTGCCTTGTCTTTTCATTCTGTTAATAGCATTTTTTAATGGATAAAAGTTTTAAATTTTGATACAGTCCAGTTTACCATTTTGATTTTCTTATGGATTGTGCTTTTGGTGTCACATCTAAGAAATATTTGCCTAATCTAAGGCCACAAATGTTTTCTCCTATATTTCCTTCTCATCATTTTATAGGTTCCAATTTTATATTTTGGTCAATAATCTACTCTGAGTTAATTTTTGAATATGGTGCAGAAATTCTCACTTTAATCTCAGATAAATCTTCAGATTCGACTGTGAAAGAGTATGCCAAGAAGTGTTGCAAAAACTGGTTAGAATCATTTTCAACTGGAAAAAGCATTAAGGAACTTTCTAAGGAAATAGCCCTGCACATGCAGAAGATGGCACCAACTGAAAGAGCCATTTGTCTAGTTTCTGATTCTTGGCATAAGTTTCTGAAATAATTTTGATGATATCGAGGAAACTAAAATCCAAAAAACTCATGAGTTGATGAATTTCACATAATTTAAGGCTACTAGACAATCTTTTCATGTATGATCCAACTTCTACTTGCTTTATCCCCTTGAAAATACATAGTAGCACAATTTTCTCCCCAATCCACTAGAAAATTCCATATATTTCCTTTAAGCAACCTATTGCTTTGGGTTTTTTCATGTGTGTGACACTCTGATGTCTGGAATGATATTTTAGAGTAGTCATTGACTTCATCTACTGCAATTTTCAAGGAGAATATTCTCTTGAATACTGGCCTTCATATTGGGTTTTAGCTGGGAGATAGTATCTTCTCAAAAACTATAACTTACTGTCATATCCATTGTTCCACATATATTTCTTCCTTGTAGTTTAATCTCTGTAATTAAATGTCTAACTAGGTGCAAGATAGACTACCAGAGTTCTATTTAGAATAATGACGAATGTCATCTTATTCAAAATTGAGGTCATGACCCTAGGAAGTCCTAGAGTGGTTTTTTGGGAAATATGAAAATTTCCAAAAGTATATCAGAAACCCAAGTTCTGTAGAGCACTTAGCTAGCTTGCATGCAGCCATCAAGGTTATATGTAATTAGGGAAAAGGTGACCTCTTTCCTATCTCTAGAGCCTTTCCCTGTCTTTTGTTGTTGTCTGATTTGCACATACCTTAAGATGCACGTATGGATCTTGGAATTGAAACATTTATTCCTATCCTGACTAATGCTGGTCCCTGCAAAATAAACTGTATGCTTTTCATGTAGGAAAGATAACATGAAAGGAGGTACAGATTTCAAGGGAAACAGAGAAAAAAACTTTAGAGTAAATTTTTGTGTATGAAAATTACAAAGGTACATCTAGGATTACCAAATTTGCATCAATTAATAATTTGTTTAGCTGAATTAATTTGTCAAGTTAAATTTCATTTAATTTTAGTAGAGGTCTTACTCATCAGCACAGTCATCCCCTCTCCATTACACTCCTGTACTTTCTTCACTCCAGAGATAGTGTAAAAGCAGAAAGAGCACCTTAGCTGTTCATTATTTGTTTTTACCTTTCTTCAGGGTACTTTATGTAGAGACGAATAGACGCTACCCGGTGTCTATCCTCCCTTTCTTTCTTAGTAACAGAGCTAAGTGTTTCAAAGAGGACAAGGTATCCAGCTAGTGGACTACATTTTCCAGCTTCTTTGTGGCTAAGTGCAGGTATACAGTGAAATTCTGGCTAATAAGATGCAAGTAGAGCTCTTCTAAGTGAAGAGTTTACTCATTATCTGCTTTTCTACTTCTCTTATATGAGAGGGCAATAAACCAATTTCAATAACTACTATTTGGGGGGTTTCAGTAATGTGCAGAATTCTAACTCAACAATATGGCATTATCATAAGCAAATTATAAGAAAAGGTGATAAAAGGGCAAAGCCAGCATCTCAGCATTTCTTGGGAAATCATTTACAGTCTTCTTTTCTAGGCAGGGACTTCTCTAGGCAGGGACTGAAAGGTTCAAAATCTGAAGTTTTTGTCTAATCTCATTTTGAGCCTTTCAGTCCCTGCCTAGAGACAACCAGGAGGAAGTATTGTTCTAGGGAGTGTTTGTGTAACTATTTTAGAAAAATCACATTAAAAAAATCAAATTAGTGCATACTCATTATTGAAAATGTAAGAAACTCAAAAATAAATGTAAGAAGAAATGGAAGTGGAGAAGATAACCCATATTTCAAATATCTAAAGATAACTATATGTAATATTTTGATACTAACTGGAGTCTTTTTCTCTGCTAAATTTCTATAACATATAAATAAATTTACTTATATGCACATATGATTTTGTACCCTGCTTTTTTCCTCTTAAAATGTGATAAAAACTTATTTTAATGACTCTATTATATTTCACTGAATAGGTTATAGCATTATCTACCTAATCAGGCAGTTGGATATTTTGTTGTTTAACTGGTGATATGATGCACTTATACAAAGGATTAGGTGTATAACCCTGTTGAAGTTGTGACCACAGTTTGGTCCCAGAGCTGTGCACATTTAGAGGGGCAGAATATTAACATAAAAAATGTAACTGGAAAAGTGTTCTGTTCTTTATTCTTGTCTCAAACCATTGCTTCTCAAACTTGAGTGTGCACAGGCTTGTGAAAATCCTGATTGCTGTCCCCTATTCCCTCACAAGATATTCTGATTCAGTAGACCTTTGATGGAGCCTGGGAATTTGCATTTCTAACACATGGCCAATTGATGCTGATGCTTTAAGAATCACAGTCTTTCAGGAGCAGGTTGTTCAGTTTCCATGTAGTTGAGCGGTTTGGATTGAGTTTCTTACTATGCTGCTGGTCACAGCTATTTTGTGTCCAGAGGCTACCAGTTACTTTACTTCTCTGTTTGACAGATTTTGCTGATGGAAATTGGTCAAAGGACAAGATAATGCCTGTCCAACTTGGGATTTTGCCCCCAGCATCCATCAAATCAGATTTTTAAAAGTAAATTTCAACTTACATCCTGTTTTTGTTATATAATACCTGGTTTACTAGCACACATTATAAACTTTTACTTTGAATGATTCTGTTTCCAGCAATTTATTTATACTCTACTTCATTAAAAACAAAACTATATTTAAAAAAAAAGCATCACAGTCTTAAAAAAATTAAAAAGTTAATTCATCTTATTCTTCATACTTTCATATCTCTCTCCTTCCTAATTCTCAAATCCTAAAGTCTCCAGATTTCCTTTTGCTAATATCCCCCCCAAAATTTTCAGTACTGCCCATCTCTCCTATATCGAAAAGTCACATAGCTGTTACTCTCTGCCAGTCTCTTTGTCCCTCTCCACCCTCCTGCTAACCTTTAGTTCTTGACTTTTCTTGACATGCTCAGATTCTGCCTAACATTAGCATTCTGACCAAAATAGACTCATCTCAGAGGTTGGGGACAGGGGTTGAGTTGTGATTGACCACATTCTTTTTACAATGGAGGGTAATCTAAGAACTCTCCAATATTTACATTTCATTTTATCACAAGCACTGAAGCCTGTTTCATTAGAATAGAGTTCCAGAATCCGAATTTCTGAGTCAAGAGACGTGAGCTGCCTAAATCTGGATCCATAGTGACAGATTAAGAACACAGATGTTAAAGCCTGACACATATGACTTCACATTCCATTTTTGCCACCTGCTCATTATGTGAATTTGGGAAAATCAATCAAACCCACTGAGCCTCAGTTTCCTCATATGTAAAGTGTTGAAAAATTCTAGCATTAAACTAATAGGGTGGTTTTGAGGATTATATGTGACAATGAAGGTAATGTTTAGCAAATTTCCTAGCACTTGGTAAGAGTTCCATTGATATTATTACTGTTTTTGCAAAATTACTTCTGAAGGTTCATTCCAGGTTCACACTCTCATCAATAGTGTAGCACAGTGGTAACTGGGAAACTCTTAGTATCTAACTACAACACACAATCTTCCTCTCTAGGTTGGGGGTGTCTCCCTAATTAACTAAGAAGGGCTGCCTACTAGAACTTGAAGGGAACCATGGAACTAATGATTCACAACATAGGAGACTTACTGAGGCTTATCTATATTCTGACTTAGAGTTGGTGCAAAATGAAGTCCAATTGAATGGGTAATTTCCTATCCTCTAAGCTAAAATGTCTTTCTAGTTAGTTTTGCCATCCTTCTGGTCAGAAGAATCTTGCAGTTTTCAGCAATAGCTCAGACCATAGTAAAAGTGGATCCTGTGTGGTTATCAGCCTGTGACAAAAGCATATCATGCTTTCTGTGTTTCTCAATCCTATAACTGCAATTCTATTAATTCCATATTCTTTCCTTGTAGCTTGTGTTTTTCAACGACTCACTTATTATGGTTGACTAAGTTATTAAAACTGAGTTTTACTTTCCAATTTCCTGTTGCTTTTATATGATATCAGGAAGTAAATTTCTAGTGCCTTGGTTTACGTTTATCAAATATTTTCATAATAAGAACTACTTAATGGTTGTAATAAACCTGAAGTCTGGGAACCCATGAAAATAAACTTTCTAACTCTGGGAGAAATGCACCATAAACCTCAAAATATATTCAATAATCTACTTATTATTGGTAAAATCAGAACAGCTTTAAAATCACAAACAATAATTTGTTTCAGGAGTGGCAAGTGAGGCTTCCATTGCGTACATTAAACTCTATTATTCAAGAGAAACAGAAAGTAAATCTTGTGTGAGCTGAGTCGATTTTTGTCTTACCACACAAAAAGGCAGTTGGATAAAGAAGATGACCTTTGTTAAAAGGGAAAAAAATCTTCAATACCCGGTGTTCACTGCCAGTGGGTGTTCTCGTGTTGGCTCTTAAAAGAAGCAGGAATCCTATTGTCATTTCTTCTAGCTTTAATGATGAAATTTACTTTCAAGTTTGTGTTTAGTCTCAGGCTATAAAAGTTCAGTACCTCCCCAGCACTTGATTCTGGGTCATTTCTTTAGGACCCTCAACATACTCTGGGACAAAATAAGTGGCTACAGATAAGAAAAAAAAAAAAAAAAAAAAAAAGCTCTAAGCTTCAGCATGAAGTGCTGAAACTGGTACAAGAGCTAGGCTGTTAATAGCAACCAAATTGATTTTGAACTTCGGGAGATTTGCCTTCCCCCTGACTCTCAAGGCCTGGCTCTGACTTACATTAAAGCTCTTTCTATTTAAATAGACAGAGGCTGTACTGTATGAAAGGAGAAGAGAGAGATATAAGCCATGAATTACAAAAGGACAAATATGTATGCAAAAGCAATTAGGGGCTTTGAGGGAAGAGTATATTTGATAAACCATCCCTAGATAGTAAGTCTGTACTATTCTTGAGAATTTTAGCAAGACATCACAGTTAGGTTGACCAGACTTTAGTAGTGGAAAACAAATGAATACCCTTGGTTTGATAAAACATTCATGACTCCAGATAACTATATTTCAAGAAGAAGAATGAATTGTATAATTTGTGACATTTTGCCCACTAAGGACATAAATGTTCTAGGAGCCCCCAAAAATACAACTGAAAAATCATTCATAAGACTGTTAGGATATCAATTATGGCATTTCATCAGGAAAACATTGGTGAACCCAGTTTAACATTCTGCATCCTCCTGTCTCAGACCATCTTTTTTGCCTTTGGCGAATCATGCAATTAACATAATAACAATTGATTCAACTATTTTCAGAATATAATGGTTTTTTCATTTATTCATTTACATAAAAGGTATAATGGTATTTCATTATCATTCAAAATCTCTGCCTTCAAGAAGTCTCCACTTTGTTGAATATGAGGCCAAATTTTCTAGCTCGTTCACCTCAGCGGTCCCTTAAATGGTCAGTAATGCTCTTAGTTCACCTCCCAACATGGAGATCAGGAATTGACACTCAGGCTGGTTTCCACAGCATAAACACAGTTTTTGAGTAGGCATTCACTTCTTTCGCTTTTAAGGCCATCTTGCTGAGAGGAAAGAGGCTCTTCCTGTCACTACCTCCACCCCTAGTGCTCCTGCCTTTGACAGGTAGAGAGTTTAGTTGTCATAAGAATTTAGAAAATGAAAGTTAACCTCTCCTTAGAAAATGATTCGAAATCTCTGTTCTAGATACTGCCTTTTCTACCTCCTCCCCACTCTTGCTTGTTTTTTTTTTTTTTTTTTTAACTTTGGTTAATATGCCATATATAATAAGGAGAGATTAAACCTGTTCAATCTCAAACAATAGAAATCATTTAAAATTTATTAGGTGAAGACAGATTAAAAAAAAAAAAGCTCCTTAAAATCCTAACAAGTGTAATTTGGATAAGAAGTGAAAAGCACGTTTTGAGTAAAGTAATGGAGTAATTCTTAAATGTACAGATAATAGCAATTGGATATTAATGACATGATACAGCATCGTGTCTAAAATGAGAAAATAACATCAGGCATTGTGATTTCAAGATTTGGTGATGGCAACAAAATAAGACTTTTAATGCTCTAGGAGTTGTGTGACTAAACCACAATTTGGACAGTCTTTGTGGTATTTAGTTCGGCTTCAATGTGAGCATAACTTTTCTACCACAGGTTGGAACATAATCAGTTGGTAAAACATGACTGATAAGACTGTTCATCAGATTTTGAATTTTTGGCAACAAATGTATTGTTTTAAATTTAAGTAAGTAATGAAAATATATCCACATTGCAAAAACATACACAGAAATACTTGGACTAAAAATGAAAGAACTCCATCGCTTCTGTCCCAAATCACCTTTATCTCTCTACTCCCATTTCTCACTTTCCTCCCTAAGGAGCAATTGCTACTAACAGTGTGAAGTTTATCCTTTTTATGGAATTTATATATGTGTGTGTGTGCTTGTGTGTGTGTACGTGTGTGTACATACGCACATGCATATAAGTAAAATTTGTTTTTCTCCGATTATATTATTCTGCAATTTGATTTTTTCACCAATATGTCTAGGAGATTGCTAAATGTTCAGAATATATGCATCTCCATTCTTTCTAACTGACACATTTTATTTCCAATTCTGTGAATATACTGTATACTATAAACTACTTAATCATTTCTCTTAATATAAATACTTGTGTGGTTTGTTGTTTTTCACTCTTATAAGCCATGTTGAAGTGAATATCTTTGCACATTCATATCTGAGTGCATATATATATATATTTTGTAAGATCAATTTTAAAGTAGAATAATTCCATTTTTGAAATACAACAAAAAATCTACCCAAAATGCTAACCAATTTACCTATACTGTATGAGTGTTAGTGTCTAAAATATCTATCATTGTCAATACTAGATAGTATAACTTTTAAATTTTCTGACACTCTGATTAGTGATATATGTGTATGTGCATTTATTTGTTTACTTGAATTTCCCTGATTATTAATGATTTATTTTTGTCATTATATACTTTATTTTGTTATTATACACACATATATGCTATGACTTTCTTATGTCTGTCCTTTTCTCATATTTCTACTGGACTGCTTTTTATTATTGCTTGTGAATTTTAACCCCTTGTTGGTTATACAATTTTATCATGTTTGCCTAGTCTGTTATTTCTCTTTTTTCTTGAATTATGGTGTCCAAGCATATAAACATTTACTATCTTTATGCACCCAAATCTGTGGTTATCTTTATGGCTTCTGAATTTGGGTCTTGCCTTATTAAACCTTCACCATACCAAGATTATAATAATATCTTCTCCACATTCTTCTAATATTTTCATTATTTATTATGTAGTTGTTTAATCCATTTTCATTTTTTGTGTATTTTACATAGGTGTCTAACAACTTTTATACAGATTTTCAGTTTCCAAACACTATGTACTGTTTATTGCCTAATTTCTCCTGATTGTGAATGCAGCCATTTCTAAATGTCTCCGTATGTGTATCTCTTTCTGGTCTCTCTATTCTATCCCATAGGTATGAGTTTAACTCTTTGCTCAAATTATACTATTTAAATGCCTATATTTAAAATTTTGCATTGGTGTACGATAAGGCAAATTCCCAGTATCATTTTTTCTTACAATTTTCTTGGCTATTCTTTTACATTGTCTCTTTTTTTGTGAATTTTTAGATCAGTTTGTCCTAAACTATAACCAATCCTGTTATATTTTTTGCATTCTTTATTAATCAATGTTTGCAGTGATCACAGAGCTTTACCCTTTTTAAATCAACATTAAAATTGTTCTTTAAAAAATCAGTTTATACTTTCAAAGAACTTAAAATGTAGTTGAAGAAAATAATTTCTAGAAACTCTTTATGAACTGTCTCCTTAGAAGGTCAAGAAAAATATTATCACTTGCCTCAAGATAACTTAAAATAAGAGCATCTCATGTACCCCATAAATATATACACCTACAACATACCCACAAAAATTAAATAAAATGTTTTTTTTAAAAGATCACTTAAAATAGTAGAAGCATTTTTAGTAGAAGTGATTCCTGAAAGCACAGCAGAATCATCTTCACATAGTTCCTCCCTTCTGGAGAGTTTTAAATATCTGGAGAAATGACATCACCGATGTAGCTTCCCAAATATTTCTGATGTATCAAATCTGTGAGAACATCTAAATGAATGATTCATTTCGTAATGAATAGATTGTGTGTTTGATCACTGATCTTTTTCTTAAAGTTGTTGAATAGGAAGACTATATAGGAAGTCTTCCTACATGAAGCTGTGAACAACTATGGACATAATGCTTCAACATTCTGCCAAAGTTTGGCACATAAAAAGATTCCTTACTCTGCACTTTAAAAGGCAATGGGAAGGGAGAAAATTCCAAGATGACTTGTTCCATCACGTCATACATTTTAAATCCATCAAGCATTCAGACAATAACTACAATTATTCCATTCCCCAAGTGTCCTTACAGAGCCTAATATCTACATACCATATCCCCAAACCAACCATACACATGCATACATATTTTTTAAATAGACAAAGATTTACAGATGCACATATACATATATACATATATTAACACACACATATATATGCTTTGCCACATGCATATGGATACATTGGAAAGAGAAGAGCAAACAAACAAAACAAACAAGCAAAAACAAGGCAAAAAGATAAAAATGCATGCAGAAAAAAATTGTGGGGGAACCATGGGTGCACAGTGAAAGAAAGCATAGAAGAGAACAGATATGCAGGGTAAAGGTGGGGAATGAAAGCAAGAAAACTGTAACAGTGGTAACATCTAATACAAAATGCAACTACATCAGCAAGTATTTTATATGACCTAGATTTTCTTGACCTTCTCACCTTTCAAAATTAAAAGCAGACATAAGATTTGAGAAGGGCCATGTGTTTTTCTAAAATTGCATCTGAGATGAGCTTATTAAGCTTATGAAACTTCCTCATTTGACTAAGAATGAATTCACATGTTTGCTCTAAATGGGTACAATATACCTCCCAAATATAAAACAAAATTGTTTAGAACATTGTTCTATGCATATATGCTGGGATAAAAATACATATTTCTTAAGGAGGGAACATAATGTACAGCATCTAATGTCAGAGAATCATATCTAAATTTTCTTACTTTCAAATGATTTTTTTGATTAAGAAAAAAAAGAAATGCTTTTATCAAGGTTGCCTGCAGTGCAGAAAAAGGCACTTAGTTGGGAAATATTGATATTATTTGAATAATGGGCTTTTACACATTTAGCTCACTATTTATCTATATGATAGAACTTCATTTTGGATACCTGAGAGTAGAGTTCATTTCTGAGTTAATGCAGCCAGATCTATAGACAGTCATTCTGGAGGACACTGAGCTTCTGGGATAGCACGCTGTGGGAAATATGCCCCCAATGCACTCATGAAAGGTTAAGTATCATGCAAGTGAGCACATCCAAATTAAGGGGCAACCTTTGGCTAAACGCCAACTTTTATCTTCCTAAAAATAATTTCTATCCATATGGCAACTTGCATCCAAAGTTAATGAAGTAGTGAATGATCATCATGGTGCCATTCATGATTCTTTTTTGCTTTTTTCCCAACAAAAGGAAAGAGACAGGTTGATTGCATTTATTACAAAGTTTCAGGAATTAACTACCATAGAAACTCCTTGTTGGTTTTCCTCCCACCACCCATTTACCATTTCTCAGAAATGTGGAGTAATCCTAATATGCTATTTGCCAATGCATGAGGCATGCAGATTTACTTCAGTAATCTTCATTCGTTATTTGGGGATTGCTAGAATCTTCTCAGATTTTAACAGGATGGCAGGTTTTTGTGTACAGCCCCTGGTTAGTTTTTTGTATGTGTGTGTTTTAAATATATGACAGAAATATACAAACATGGCTCTGCTGGACAGAAATCTCCTACTCCTACTGCCTCTTAGCATGGTATGAAGAAAGAGTTTCTTTCAGGGTAGCACAAAGCATTTACCATCGTTTTCCATCAGAAGAATATAGTAAACATAAAACTCAAGAATGCATTGTTTCCAGGGCACTCTCTGTCTCTGACAACTTCATTTTTCAGAATGCAGTGCCATACTGCTCTCCTTCCACTCCAGGCTGAGCTGCAGTGCTAGCAATTGTAGACTTCAAAAAAATGTAGGATGAGGGCTGCTGAAAGAATAGAGTGTGATCTCATCAGAAATCAGTCCCAGGAGATGGGTGGAGGGGGTTCTGGGGGAGGTGGTTGTCTTATTCTCAAGCCGTATTTCATGGTAGAGTTGGGTGTGTAGGGGACCGAGTGAAATCTCTTTTCATCTTCTGGCTTAGCTCAGCTGTTTCAGAGATCAATGTGGTTAATATTAATTTTACACAAGATCTTACTAGTTATTAATCATTACTTAGCTCAACAAATATTAATTTTATTCTACTACATTAGTCATTAAAAAGTCAATAGTCTTAGTATTCAGAGTTGTCATGATTTTGTGTGGTTCTGTGTGCCTGCCTGAATACTTTTATATAAAATTAGAAGAGGGAGATGCTGTAACTATTAGCAACTTCCCATGCTAACATAAAGGCTCCACACTTTGTTATTTTAAAAGCCATTTCCCATATCATTTCATTCGATACTACAAACTCTCAGCTAAAAATGGCTTGAGGTAATGCAAAAAAATAAAAATAAAAATAAGAAAAAAATAAGGAAATAAGAAAAAAGTAAGGAAATAAGAAAAAAGATAAAAGGCATTCAGATTGGGAGGGTAAACATCAAAAAGTATTTGAAGATGACATGATTGTCTATGTAGAAAATCTGAAAATATCAACAAAAATCCAGGAACTAATAAGCAATTATAGCAAGGTTGCAGGATATAAAACTAATATACAAAAGTCAATTGCTTTCCTATATACTAGCAATAAGCAAGTAAACTTTGAAATTAAAAGCATATTACAATTTACATTGGCACCCATAAAAATAAAAGACTTAGGTGTAAATCTAACAAAATATGTACAAGATCTATATAAGGAAAACTAGTAAACTCTGATGAAATGTATCAAAGAAGAGCTAAACACATAGAGATATATTCTATGGTCATAGGTGGGAAAGCTCAACATTTTCAAGATGTCAGTTTTTCCCAAACTGATCTATAGATTCAATGCAGTCTGAATCAAAATTCCAAAATTATTTTGTGGATATCAACAAAATGATTCTAAAGTTTATGTAGAAAGGCAGAGATCCAGAATAGTCAACACAATTTTGAAAGAGAAGAATAGTCTGAGAACTGACACTACTTGACATCAAAGCTACTAAACAGGTACACTAATCCAGATGGTGTAGTGTTGGCAAAAGAATAGACAAATAAATCAATCGAACAGAACAGAAAACTCAGAAATAGTCCTATATAAACATAGTCAACCAATCTTCCACAAGGGAACAAACACAATACAGTGGAGCCAAGATAGTACTTTCAGCAAATGCTGAAAAAGAAAAAAATAATAATCTAAACACAGGCCTTATAGTGTTTACAAAAACTTCACTCAAAATAGATCATATACCTAAATGTAAAATGTATGTATGCATAAAACTCCTAGAAGATGACATTGGAAAAAATCTGGATGACCGTTTGTATTGGGCATGGCAATGACTTTTTTAAGTACAACACCAAAGGCACAATTCATGAAAGAAATAATTGGTAGGTAGAACTATATTAAAGTTAAAAACTTATACTCTTCAAAAGACATCTCAAGAGAATGAGAAGACACACCACAGACTGGAAGAAAATCTTTGCAAAAGATATGTCTGATAAATGATTATTAACTAAAATACACAAAGAATCCTTAAAAGTCAACTGTGAGAAAACTAACAACTCAATTTAAAGATAGGCAAAAGACCTGGACAGCTCACCAAAGAAGATATATAGAAGGCAAATAAACCTATACATCTCACCAATACATGTCATCAGAGACTTGCAAATTAAAACAATAATGAAATACCACTACACACCTGTTAGAATAGCCAAAATTCAAAACACCAACACCACCAGCTGCTGGTGGGGATGTGGAGAAACAGGAACTCTCATTCACTGTGGTTGGGAGTGCAAAATGGTACAGCCACTTTGGAAGACATTTTGGCAGTTTCCTACTAAACTATACATACTCTTACCAATTGCACTCCTTGGTACTTACTTAAATGAGTTAAAAACTTATGTCCATGCAAAAACCTGCACATGGATGTTTATAGCATTCAAATTCATAATTGCCAAAACTTGGAAGCAACCAAATTGTCCTTTAGTAGTTGAATGGATAAATAAACTGTGGTACATCCAGACAATGAAATCTTATTCAGTGTTAAAAAGAAATGAGCTATCAAGCCATGAAAAGACATGGAGGAGCCTTAAATGCATATTACTGAGTAAAAGAAGCCAATCTGAAAAGGCTACATACTGTATGGTTCCAACTATATGACATTTTGGAAAAGGCAAACTACGGAGATATTAAAAAAATCAGTGTGTGTTAGGAAGAGGGAAGGATGAGTAGAAAGAGCACAGATGATTTTTAGGGCAGGGCAACTTTTTTTGTATTTTTAGTAGAGACAGGTTTCGCCATTTTGGCTGGGCTGGTCTCAAACTCCTGACCTTGTGATCTGCCTGCCTTGGCCTTGAAAATTTCTTAAAATAAAATGTTTTAAGAATGAGTTGAGGTAGAGCATTAAATAATTTGCTGAAGGTCGCTTAATTATTGGCTATGCAACTCAGACTGGAAACAAGCTTACCAAATGGTTTCCAGGAACTCAGACCAGAAACAAGCTTACCAAATGGTTTCTAGAGTACTATTCAGTTGTCAAATAATACAAAACTGGAACAAAAAGAATTTTTAGCAAAGGGAACATCCTTTCTCTACTAAATGGTGCGAATGTGGTGAAAATATATATTTCTGCCAGATGTGATCAATAGAAGCAAGAACATAAACATCAGTAACAGGTTCTTACGGGCAGAAGAATGAATGATATTCTCATGCACACAATTACACAGCCCCTACAGGAGTCCCATGCTTTAGGTGACTTTGTTGAAAGCTAAAAACCTTACAGTAAAATCCAATCCAACGTAGGCCAATCTGTTGAAGGCAGAGGTGATGTGCTCAAAATACATGGTCATCTGTTGATAATAAGAAGTCAGAGATTTTGGGAATTTTTAAAGGAATGACTTCATAGATTGTCCTTCAAGTGAGTGTCCCTAAAAACCATTTCTCCCACCAAGGCCTTTGATAGGCCCAGAAAATGAGACAAGTAAGTTATTCTCACTAATGAAAGCCTGGAATGATGGTAACTTTATTGTTGATTTGTGGGCAGATCCTTTGGACACTAAATAAACAGGTAGGAAAATAAACATTCTATTATGAAAATTAAGAGGTTTAACAGAATTTACTCTTGCCTAAATAAGAGAAAACCCATTTGCACATGTAGCTACTGAAAGGCTTTTCCAAATGAAACAGTTGAACAATGTTTGCCAGAGACCTTAGCAGTCTGTTCTGGAACACACAACAAGGATTATCAAAGCCTGAAAAATGTTAAAAATGTTTGATGAGGTGTCCTAGGCATCCCTCTTGCCATAGGTTAACCTCAGGAGTCCCCATGGATGTTTTCTCAGTAACATGGACCCCTGCTGTGCCACTAGACAATAATTGTATACTGCAAGCCTATATACATTACTAAATAAATTAGCCTGCTTCACAGAGTTTTTTTTATTTCTCTCCAAAATGTTGGAGACTAACTGCTAACATTGTGTTTCTTAGATAATATTTGTTATAATCCTCATTTTGACAATAAGCCCATCTTAACATTCCTGGTTAAATTTTCTACCTAAAAATGGGATATTCATGCTATGTACTATGGCAAGTAACCAGTTCAACTACAATCCATTTACACAGAGAGAAAAACAGATGAGAGTAAAATGCATTTTAGGAGACTTCATACTTTTCCTTGTGTTCTTTTCTCCTTCCTCTTGTTTCCTTCCCTCCTTAGCTTCTCAGTTCCCTCTGTTTCTCTGCTTACCTGTTTCCTACCTAGACCTGTCTCTCGTCTTGTATGCTAAAATCAATTAGTTCGGCTTTAGCTCCTCACCAACCAAAATTTCTACTTCCACTATATCAGCTAGGCCTGACACATTAGGTCATTAGGTTAATTCATATGAATATATAAATGCCTGATAAAACTAATTCTCCAAAGGTATACTTGCATTTTAAAAGAGGTGTTTGCTCATTGAAATTAATTTTTAATTATTAAAATACTTGAGAACTGCATTATGTTGAAGAATAACCTTTGTCAAACTATACTCCCTCACCCGACTAAACCACAAAGTCAGAAGAATAATATCTAGAAACCCAATTTTTGAAAAGTTGTCATTAAGCATGTAAGGGAGATAGGCAACCAGGGTCTTCTCTACGCCAGTGAGTAAAAGAAAAGCTGGTATTAAAACCATGCGATTAGAGTCGCTTCCAAGATGGCCGAATAGGAACAGTTCCGGTCTGCAGCTCCCAGTGAGATCGATGCAGAAGACGAGTGGTTTCTGCATTTCCAACTGAGGCATCTGGTTAATCTCATTGGGACTGGTTGGACAGTGAGTGCAGCCCATGAAGGGCGACCTGAAGCAGGGCAGGGCATCGCCTCACACAGGAAGTGCAAGGGGTTGGAGGATTTCCCTTTCGTAGCCAAGGAAAGCCGTGACAGACTGTACCTGAATAAATGATATACTTCTGGCCAAATACTGTGCTTTTGTCATGGTCGTAGCAACCAGTAGACCAGGAGATTCCCTCCCATGCCTGGCTCAGTGGGTCCCACACCCACGGAGCCTTGCTCACTGCTAGCGTGGCAGTCTGAGACCAACCTGCTAGGCTGCAGCCTGGCTGGGGGAGGGGTGTCCGCCATTGCTGAGGCTTGAGTAGGTAAACAAAGTGGCCAGGAAGCTTGAACTGAGTTGAACCCACCACAGCGCAGCAAGGCCTACTGCCTTTAGACTCCACCTCTGTGGGCAGGGCATAGCTGAACAAAAGGCAGCAGAAACTTCTGCAAATTTAAATGTCCCTGTCGGACAGCTCTGAAGAGAGCAGTGGTTCTCCCAGCACAGCATTCAAGCTCTGATAATGGATAGACTGCTTCCTCAAGTGGGTCCCTGACCCCCGTGCAGCCTGACTGGGAGATACCTCCCAGTAGGGGCCAACAGACACCTCGTATCAGTGGATGCCCCTCTGGGAAGAGGCTTCCAGAGGAAGGATCAGGCAGCAATGTTTTCTGTTCTGCAATATTGGTTGTTCTGCAGCCTCTGCTGGTGATACCCAGGCAAACAGGGTCTGGAGTGGACCTCCAGCAAACTCCAACAGACCTGCAGCTGAGGGGCCTGACTGTTAAAAGGAAAACTAACAAACAGAAAGGAATAGTGTCAACATCAACAAAAAGAACATCCACACCAAAACCCCATCTGTAGGTCACCAACATCAAAGAACAAAGATAGATAAAACCCCAAAGATAGGGAGAAACCAGAGCAGAAAAGCTGAAAATTCCAAAACCAGAGTGCCTCTTCTCCTCCAAAGGATCACAGCTCCTCACCAGCAATGGAACAAAACTGGATGGAGAATTACTTTGATGAACTGACAGAAGTAGGCTTCAGAAGGTTGGTAATAACAAACTTCTCCAAGCTAAAGGAGCATGTTCTAACCCATTGCAAGGAAGATTAAAACCTTGAAAAAAGGTTAGGCGAATGGCTAACTTAAATAACCAGTGTAGAGAAGACCTTAAATGACCTGATGGAACTGAAAACCACAGCATGAGAACTTCGTGACACATGCACAAGCTTCAGTAGCCAATTTGATCATGTGGAAGAAAGGATATCAGTGATTAAAGACCAAATTAATGAAATAAAGCAAGAAGGCGAGATTAGAGAAAAAAGAGTAAAAAGAAACTGACAAAGCCTCCAAGAAATATGGGACCATGTGAAAAGACCAAATCTATGTTTGATTGGTGTACCTTAAAGTGATGGGGAGAATGAAACCAAGCTGGAAAACACTCTTCAGGATATTATCCAGGAGAACTTCCCCAACCTAGCAATGCAGGCCAACATTCAAATTCAGGAAATACAGAGAACACCACAAAGATACTCCTCAAGAAAAGCAACCCTAAGACACACAATCATCAGATTTGCCAAGGTTGAAATGAAGGAAAAAATGTTAAGGGCAGCCAGAGAGAAAGGTAGGGTTACCACAAAGGGAAGTCCATCAGAGTAACAGTGGTTCTCTCAGCAGAAACCCTACAAGCCAGAAGACAGTGGGGGCCAATATTCAACATTCTTAAAGAAAAGAATTTTCAAACCAGAATTTCATATCCAGTCAAACTAAGCTTCATAAGCAAAGGAGAAAAAAAAATTCTTTACAGACAAGCAAATGCTGAGAGATTTTGTCACCACCAGGTCTGCCTTACAAGAGCTCCTGAAGGAAGCATTAAACAAGAAAAAGAACAACCAGTACCAGCCACTGCAAAAACATGCTAAATTGTAAAGATCATCAATGCTAGGAAGAAACTGCATCAATTAACGGGAAAAATAACCAGCTAACATCATAATGACAGGATCAAATTCACACATAACAATATTAACCTTAAATGTAGATGGGCTAAATGCCCCAATTAAAAGACACAGGCAAATTGGATAGAGTCAAGACCCATCAGTGTGCTGTATTCAGGAGACCCATCTCACATGCGGAGACACACATAGGCTCAAAATAAAGGGATGGAGGAAGATCTACCAAGCCAATGGAAAGCAAAAAAAGGCAGTGGTTGCAATCCTACTCTCTAATAAAACAGACTTTAAACCAACAAAGATGTAAAGAGACAAAGAAGGCCATTACATAATGGCAAAGGGATCAATGCAACAAGAACTAACTATCCAAAATATATGTGCACCCAGTACAGGAGCACCCAGATTCATAAAGCAAGTCCTTAGAGACCTACAAAAAGACTTAGACTCCCAAACAATAATAATGGGAGACTTTAACACCCTACTGCCAACATAAGACAGATCAATCAGACAGAAGGCTAACAAGGATATCCAGGAATTGAACTCAGCTCTGCACCAAGCGGACCTAATAGACATCTACAGAACTCTCCACCTCAAATCAACAAACAGAATATACATTCTTTTCAGCACCACATCACACTTATTCTAAAATTGACCACATAATTGGAAGTAAAACATTTCTCAGCAAATGTAAAAGAACAGAAATCACAACAAACTGTCTCTCAGACCACAGTGCAATCATACTAGAATTCAGGATTAAGAAACTCACTCAAAACTGCACAACTACATGGAAACTGAACAACCTGCTCCTGAATGACTACTGGGTAAATAATAAAATGAAGGCAGAAATAAATACGTTCTTTGAAACCAATGAGAACAAAGACACAATGTACCAGAATCTCTGGGACACATTTAAAGCAGTGTTTGGGGGAAATGTATAGCACTAAATGCCAACAAGAGAAAGCAGGAAAGATCTAAAATCGACACCCTAACATCACAATAAAAAGAACTAGAGAAGCAAGAGCAAACAAATTCAAAAGCTAGAAGAAGACAAGAGATAACTAAGATCACAGCAGAACTGAAGGAGACAGAGACACAAAAAAAATTTTAAAAATCAAAGAATCCAGGAGCCAGTTTTTTTAAAAGATCAACAAAATAGACTGCTAGCAAGACAGAAAACAGAGAAGAATCAAATAGACGCAATAAAGAAATGATAAAGGGGGTATCACCACCAATTCCACAGAATACAAACTTCTTTCAGAGGTTACTATAAACACCTCTCTGCAAATAAACTAGAAAAGCTAGAAGAAATTTAGAAATTCCTGGAGACATACATCCTCCCAAGACTAAACCAGGAAGAAGTTGAATCTCTGAATAGACCAATAACAAATTCTGAAATTGAGGCAATAATTAATAGCCTACCAACCAAAAAAAGTCCAGGACCGGACAAATTCACAGCCGAATTCTACCAGAGGTACAAAGAGGAGCTGGTACCATTCCTTCTGAAACTATTTCATCAATATAAAAAGAGGGAATCCTCGCTAACTCATTTTATGAGGCCAGCATCATCCTGATACCAAAGCCTGGCAGAGACACAACTAAAAAAGAGAATTTTAGACCAATATCCCCGATGAACATTGATGCGAAAATCCTCAATAAAATACCAACAAACTGAATCCAGCAGCACATCAAAAAGCGTATCCACCATGATCAAGTGGGCTTCATCCCTGGGAGGCAAGGCTGGTTCATCATACGCAGATCAATAAACGTGATCCATCACATAAACAGAACCAAAGTCAAAAACCACATGATTATCTCAATAGATGCAGAAAAGGCCTTGACAAAATTCAACAGCCCTTCATGCTAAAAACAGTCAATAAATTCAGTATTGATGGAATGTATCTCAAAATAATAAGAGCTATTTGTGACAAACCCACAGCCAATATCATACTGAATGGCAAAAACTGGAAGCATTCCCTTTGAAAACCAGCACAAGACAAGGACGCCCTCTCTCACCATTCCTATTCAATATAGTGTTGGAAGTTCTGGCCAGGGCAATCAGGCAAGAGAAAGAAATAAAGGGTATTCAATTAGGAAGAGAGGAAGTCAAATTGTCTCTGTTTGCAGGTGACATGATTGTATATTTAGAAAACCACATCGTCTCAGCCCAAAATCTCCTTAAACTGATAAGCAGCTTCTGCAAAGTCTCAGGATAGAAAATCAATGTGCAATAATCAAAAGCATTCCTCTACACCAATAACAGACAAACAGAGAGCCAAATCATGAGTGAACTCCCATTCACAAGTGCTACAAAGAGAATAAAATACCTAGGAATCCAACTTACAAGGGATGTGAAGGACCTCTTCAAGGAAAACTACAAACCACTGCTCAAGGAAATAAATGAGGACACAAACAAATGGGAGAACATTCCATGCTCATGGATAGGAAGAATCAATATCATGAAAATGGCCATACTGCCAAAGGTAATTTATAGATTCAATGCCATCCCCATCAAGCTACCAAAGACTTTCTTCACAGAATTGGAAAAAAAACTAAAGTTCATATGGAACCAAAAAAGCACCTGTATAGCCAAGACAATCCTAAGCAAAAGAACAAAGCTGGAGGCAACATGCTACCTGACTTCAAACTATACTACAAGGCTACAGTAACCAAAACAGCATGGTACTTGTACCAAAACAGATATACAGACCAATGGAACAGAACAGAGGCCTCAAAAATAATGCCAGACATCTACAACCATGTGATCTTTCACAAACTTGACAAAAACAAGAAATGGGGAAAGGATTCCCTGTTCAATAAGTGGTGCTAGGAAAACTGGTTAGCCGTAGATAGAAAGCTGAAACTGGATCCCTTCCTTACACCTTATACAAAAATTAACTCAAGATGGATTAAAGATTTAAATGTAAGACTTAAAACCATAAAAACCCTAGAAGAAAACCTAGACAATACCATTCAGGACATAGGTATGGGTAAAGACCTCATGACTAAAACACCAAAAGCAAGGGCAACAAAAGCCAAAATTGACGAATGGAATCTAATTAAACTAAAGAGCTTCTGCACAGCAAAAGAAACTATCATCAGAGTGAACAGGCAACCTACAGAATGGGAGAAAATTTTTGCAATCTACCCATCTGACAAAGGACTAATATCCAGAATCTGCAAAGAACTTAAAACAATTAACAAGAAAGAAAACAAACAACCCCATCAAAAAGTGGGCAAAGGATATGAACAGACACTTCTCAAAAGAATACATTTATTCAGCCAACAGACACATGAAAAAATGCTCATCATCACTGGTCATCAGAGAAATGCAAATCAAAACCACAATGAGATACCATCTCATGCCAGTTAGAATGGTGATCATTAAAAAGTCAGGAAACAACAGATGCTGGAGAGGATGTGGAGAAACAGGAATGCTTTTACCCTGTGGTGGGAGTGTAAATTAGTTCAACCATTGTGGAAGACAGTGTGGCGATTCCTCAAGGATCTAGAACTAGAAATACCATTTGACCCAGCGATCCCATTACTGGGTATATACCCAAAGAATTATAAATCATTCTACTGTAAAGACACATGCACACGTATGTTTACTGCAGCACTATTCACAATAGCAAAGACTTGGAACCAACCCAAATACCCATCAATGTTAGACTGGATTAAGAAAATGTGGCACATACACACCATGGAATACTAAGCAGCCATAAAAAACAATTAGTTCATGTTTTTTGTAGGGACATGGATGAAGCTGGAAACCATCATTCTCAGCAAACTATCACAAGGACAGAAAACCAAACACTGCATATTCTCACTCATAGGTAGGAACTGAACAATGAGAACAAATGTACACAGGGCAGGGAACATCACACACCCGGGCCTGTCGGGGTGGGGGCAGGGGGCATGGATAGCATTAGGAGAAATACCTAATGTAAATGACGAGTTGGTGGGTGCAGCAAACCAACAAGGCACTTGTATACCTACGTAACAAACCTGCACATTGTGCACATGTACCCTAGAACTTAAAGAATAGTAAAAAAAAAACAAAGAAAAGAAAAGAAAAAAAAGAAAAAAAAAACATGTGACTTGCATTTTAGATCTCACACTGTATTTTAAGACAGAGCATCTGGGAGTGTTTCAAATTAATAGTTGTTAAAATAAACTATTTTTGTCATATATCCTAAAATAGTCAAGCTCAAAATGACATGACGGTAAAAAGGAAAAATTACAATTTCCTTCCATGACCTTGTGGTAAAGTTACAAAGCCAAATCCATAATTTTGATAAAAGCTTCATGTATGAAGCCAATCTATGCTATCAATAGACTACCAATCATGAGGAGATTCATTTTAAAACCCATGGTATGCACCATTCAGGTTGCTTTGTGGTGCTATATAATAACCTCTGATGGAATATTCAGACAGAAAACAAGATTCCTATAGAAAACATACGGTTTATATGGAGAAAGTTTTAGCTGACTCGCTTTACCCTTCCTTCTCCCCAGGTTCCAGACTCACTTTCACAACTGCTTGCTAAACCTCTCCTTTATTCTTGTCTCCCACGTCTACTAGCTGCAAACTTTTACCAATGTTACCCACACAAGATCATTTAGACCCACCTATTTTATCATCATCACCCTACTTCATGCCATTTTTTATCTTACTCCAAGGCTCTTCTAACAGCCCCCAAACTGGGTACCTCCATACCCAGTCTGGAATATTCTATACACGGGAGATAATGGCTTTCCATGAGATTGCCCAAAACACAGGCTCCAGATGACCCACTGGGGTAGGACAAACTCTGTGGAAAGATGTACAAAGCCAGATTTGGTCCCAAATACCTTTACAGTTGTTTCCCCACACTTATTTTCTCTATCCTCTGGCAACCAAACTAGACTGACTCCACCCTGTTGCTAAACAGAATTTTTCTCATTGGTCATTTGCTCATTCTCCCCTGACCCAGGCCCCCTCTGTTATTTTTGCATGTTGAAATCCCATGTATCCTCTAAATTACTGCTCAGTCTTTAGAGCTTTTTCTGATACACTCAATTAGAGGGAAAAATCTCTCCTTTACGTTCTTAAATACTTTTTTACATTTCTGTAAAATTAGCATTTTGATTTATTATTAGTATTTATATACTTCAATGAGATTACAAACTCTTTGAGAGAAGCTATTGTATTTTACTTGCCTTTCCACTAACATTGTGTTTTACAAAGTAAAGAGCTCAATATATATTAGAACTGAGATGAATTAAATTTGACATATTTCTCTGATTTGGCTTCTACTTGCATGTAACTTTTTTTGAGTTCCATGTGTTGTCTTGAGAAACAGTATTTTCATTATACAAATTTTAAAATAAATATAGAATGTGACATTTTCTCTCCTTTCTCTCTTTCAATGATGATATGTATTCAAAGATGTTAATTCCTGTGGGGGTAAAACTTTGATGGTGTTCCTGGAAGCCAAAGTTTCTTGAAAGAAGTTCCAAACATGCAATTGTCTGTCTCTATGACTGGAAGTAGATTTGAGGCTCAGCAGGGTGTCGTCACAATTTTTTAAAAGATTATATATTTGAAACAAAATATTTAAGTTATAATAGTCTGGTGCAAAAAACAATTCCTTTTTCTTTCCCTACAGCCATCATGTATAACACTCTTCTTATTTCTGATAACTTACAAATTTTCTGCTTTTGCATTAAAGAAATGTGTCTTAATACACATAATCTTGCCCTCCTGGAGAAATAGACTGCATTTGTCTAGGTGTTCTAAGAAAGCATACTGCGTATTTGGCCTATTTGTGGCATAAGTAGAAAACTACCACTTACAAACGCTGCTATTGTTACCTTCAAAAAAAAAGAAAAAAGAAAGACATAAAAGAAAGAAAAAAGACTGTTTCAAAATTTACTTGGACTATGAATGCATGGGCTCCATTTCCTGAAGTGTAGAGTGAATATAGACAGTTACATAAATAATGAAAGTTACAGTAAAACCTGTGTCCCGCTAATATTCTCTTGATATTAAACAAGGGCAGTTTTGTCTTTAAAATACTAACCCATTTATTCTTATAACATTCAATCTCTTCTAGGAATTTCAACTGCTTTTGAACTTATAGATTGTTTCAGATTATTCACAGTAAGTGGCCTGTTTCTCCTGGAGTTTCTTTGAATTGAGAAGCCCCCCAGGGATGCCAGAGGAGAAGGGAAAGGAAACAAACCTGACTCACCACCGTCTAGTTAGGTTACAGTTTAAAGTGAGTAATGAAGCTGTGTGACCAGCAGCGTGACCTTCAGCTGGTAAGTGCTCCTTGTGGATTTACAGTTAGGAGCCTTTTAATTCATGTTCTAGTCTTGTCCAATATAGGACTTAATTAATCCCTCTGTCTTTTTGCAGCCTAACTTGGAACAATAAAATGAAACACCTTCTAGAGATGCTATATGGCTTTAATTCCATAGATCCATGGTTTGCTAAATCTCAACATTCAAATGTATTAACCTCTCTGATTGATACTGTTTTTTGGGGTGGTGATTATTTTTATATATGTCTATACAAATCTGGTGTTATTGTCTGTATGACTTTTGTTAAATCATGCTCTTTTCACTCTGACATGGTCTCACTATTTTAAAAGGGAAAATGCTGAAGAGTTTAGAATAATATTTTTTCCCCTTGGCTCACAATAAAACCAATGTGAAAGAACGGATAAAATCTTGTCTTAAATAATTATATTGGCTAAGGTCCAGTTAGGTGAAGAATATTAATTCCTAATCATTCAAATGGCAAGAATTTCCTCTTCATTCAGCTGCAGAGGCTGGAGTTCAGTTTCCTTGGAAGGGAATTTGTATTAGTATAATGTTTTAGGAGCATCCATTATTTTCAGATAGAATTACCTGAATGTAAATAATTCCAATGGAGAGACAGAAAAATAGCAATGTACAAATACTGAAGTTTAGGAATAGTTATTCCCCATATTCTCTGGATTTGGTAACAATCTATGCTTATGATCAGTATACCTCAAGGGAGATTAGTCTAGTAATATTTATTGAACTTTCAAAGTGCTTGGGAGTGACGGTCAGACGAGAACCTGAGAACATGATTCCTGCGTTCAAGTGTCTTTCTTAAAAATATATAAGATCTGTTGAGGTTGCTCCATGTATTTTCATTCGATATGATAGTGTCCTAGAAAGCTATATGTAAATTTATGGTTCTGCAGATTAAATCTGGTTGTCTTATGTTGTTTCAATAAAATCTTCTTACCTGCTTTACGTTTTTATTTGTTGGTCCAAGCAGATTCATTAAGGTTTGAGAATTCAGTGATAGAAAATTGTTTCAAAGTACACGAAACAAGTACTTCATCACAGTTCTCCCAGTTCTGAGAGGTATGGTGAGCTTAAAAAGAAATAGAGATGTTCTCAGTTTGCTTCAGAAAACAATCTTGCACTAAGTAAACTACCCATTTCACATTTCTCAAATCCAGCGTTTGCTCAGTTTGTTTTGTTGACACTAGGCACAGATCCCCTCCATGGGTAAGCTGTTGAGAAGTCCCTCGAGGTAAGCGAGCTGCTCCCTGCCATCTTCTAAGTGATTGATTCTCCTCTTACTGCAGCTCACTGTGGCTGTGATCATGGCTCTCACCTCCCCAAGAGAAACTGCCTGAGCTGTAGCAACCAAAGTTGGGACAGAAGTACAGTTAGTACCACTTTCCCCAAAAGATGGGACACCCACTATGGATTCATGAACTCCTCCTTATGTCAGAACGCAGATTATAAAGCTGAATATCTTGTAAGGGCACCACACTGTGTGCTAGGATGTCAACTCCTTCTCACTGACTCAGGGAGGACATTCTCTCTCTTTATACTTATGGTAAGAAAGATATGCCTGGGCTATATTGCAAAACCTTTATGTCTCTATAAAGGGCATTCCCACTTTTTTGAGTTTAGTCTTCCACTGAGGGACAAAAGATGCTGAACAAGATCAAGGGGATAAGGCTGCATGGAATTCTCAAAGCTTCAGCTTTCATAAGTAGTACCTAAGGTTGCTGAATTCTATCTTAGTTTTATTTTTAATTTTTAAGGAACCTCTGTATTGTTTTCCATAATAATTGTATCAACATAAAATCTTACCAAGAGTGTACAAGGGTTCCCTTTTCTCTACATTCTAGTCAATACTTGTTATCTTTTGTCTTTTTGAGAATAGCCATTATAACAAATGAGGTAAAATCTCATTGTGGTTTTGATTTGCAGTTTCCTGACGATTAGTGAGGTGAAACATTTTTATCATATACAGGGCCTCCTCGACTTCAAAGGAATTCTCTTCCAATGAATTTGTCATAAGTTGAAAATATTGTGACTTGAAAATGCTTTTAATACATGTAATCTGCCAAACATCATAGCTTAGCTTCGCCTACCTTAAATGTGATCGGAATACCGATATTAGCATTCAGTTGGGCAAAATTATTGAACACAAAGCTTATTTTATAATAAAGTTATTATAAAGAATTTCACATCAAAATTCAAAATTCTAAGTACAGTCTCTACTGAATGTGTATTGCTTTTGTACCATCATAAAGTTGAAAAACCAAAAGTTGAACCATTGCAAGCTGGGACTGTCTTGCACTTGTTAGTCATTTGTATGCCTTTTTTTGAGAATTCTATATACAGTTCATTTGCCTATTTTTTATAAGGTTACTTGTTTTCTTCCTACTGAGTTGAGTTTCTTATACATTTTGAATATTTACCTCTTATCAGATATGTGGTTTGCAATTATTTTCTCCCATTCTATTCTTCACTCTTGATTGTTTTCTTTTCTGTGCGGAAGTTTTTAGTTGAATGTAATTTCATTTGTCTATCTTTCCTTTTGTTTCCTGTGCTTTTGGGGTGATAACCAAATAAGCATTGCCAAGACCAATGTAATAAAGATTTTTCCCTATGTTTTCTTCTGGTAGTTTTAAAGCTTCAGATCTTATGTTTAAGTCTTGAGTTCATTTGGAGTTATTTTTTGTATGTGGTGTGAGATAAGGGTTTAATTTCATTCTTCTGCATGTGAATATCCAGTGTTTCAACTGCATTTGTTGAAGAGACTATCGTTTTCCCATGTGCATTCTTGGTAAATTTGTCAACAATCAGTTGACAATAAGTGTGTGGGTTTATTTCTGGAGTCTTTATTCTGTTCCATTGGCCTTTATATCTGTTTTTATGTCAGTATTATACTGTTTTGTTTACTGTAGCTTTTTAGTACAGTTTGAGATCAGGATGCATCACTGCTCCAGTTTTGCTCTTCTTGCTCAAAATCTCTTAGGCTATTTGGGGTCTTTTGTGGTTCCACATACATTTCAGAATTGTTTTTCTATTTCTGTGGAAAATGCCATTGGAATTTTGATAAGATTGCATTCAATCTGTAGGTGATTTGGAGTAGTATGAACATTTTAAATATTAATTCTGCCAATCCATAAAATATCTTTCCCTTTACTTGTGTCTTTCCTTAATTTCTTTCATCAGCATTTTATAGTTTTCAGTGTGCAGATCTTTTACCTCTTTGGAAAAATTCTATTCCTCAGTATTTTATTCTTTTTGATGCTATTGTAAATAAATTTTTCTTAATTTCTTTTTCAAATAGTTTGTTTTTAGTGAATAAAAACATAGACAATTTTTGTATGTTGATTCTGTATCCTGCAACTTAACTGAATTCATTTATCAGTTCTGAGTTTTCAGATGGAGTCTTTAGAGTTTTCTATATTTAAGATCATGTCATCTGCAGACAGAGACAATTTTACTTCTTTCTTTCAAATTTGGATGCCTTTTATTTCTCTATGTTGCCTAATTACTCTGTCTAGGACTTCCAGTGCTATGCTAAATAGAAGTACAAGAGTAAGCGTCTTTGTCTTGTTCCTAGCCTTATAGGAAAAGCTTTCAGGTTTCAACTTTTACCACTGAGTATACTGTTAGTGGTAGGCTTTTCATACATTGCCTTCATAATGCTATAGTATATTCCTTCTATACCTAATTTGTTGAGAGTTTTTTTTTTTTTTTATCATGAAAACTGTTGAGTTTTGTCAAATCATGCTTTTTCTGCATCTGTTAAGATTATCATGTTTTTATCCTCCTGGCAATGTGGTATGTTACATTTATTGATTTCAACATGTTGAACTATCCTTGCATCCCAGGGATAAATTGCATATGATCATGGTGTATGATCCTTTCAATGTGCTATTGCATTCGATTTGCTAGTATTTTGTTGAGGATTTTTGTTCTAATGTTCATCAGGAATATGGGCCTGTAAATTATTTCACTTGTAGTGTTCTTGTCTAGCTTTAGTATCAGGGTAATGCTGGCCTGATAAAATGAGTTTCAAAGTGCTTCTTCTTCTTCAATTTTTTGGAAGAATTTGAGAAGCATTGGCATTATTTCTTCTTTAAATATTTATTAGAATTAATTAGTGAAGCCATCAGGTCCTGGATTTTTCTTTGTTGGGAGATTTTTGAGTACAGATTCAATTTCCATACTCATTATTGGTTTGTTCAGATTTTCTATTTCTTTGTGATTAGGTCTTTGCAAGTTGTATGTTTCTAGGAATTTATTCATTTCTTCTAGATCACTGTGTTCTTCAGAATTTTTGGTTGAGTCTTGATTATGGTTTCAATATCTTTGAATTTTTCATTTTCTTCATGTATTGTTTTCTTCATTCTCTTTAGTCATTTGTGTTCTCTTACAGCTCACTGAGCTTCTCTAAAATTATTATTTTAAATACTTGTCAGGCAGTTTATAGATCTTCATTTCTTTTGAGTTGGGTATTTGTGCTTTATTCCATTATTGTTGTAGTATCATGTTCTTCTGCTTATTTGAGATTCTTGTGGGTTTGCGTTGGTGTCTGTGCATTTTAATAAGTAGACACCTCTTCCAGTCTTTGCAGACAGACTTCAGCAAGGAAAGCCCTTTGCCAATCATTCAATTCAGAGATTCCATCTACAAAATACAAGCAAATCAAATGCAGCAGCCACCCATGGGCACATGCTGCTGGAATCCTTGGACTGGCTGGCTTGGTGGATGGGTCAGTGGGCAGGTGGGCCTGGTGCCTGAATCCACGAAGGCCAAGCTGGTATCTGGGTTGTAGGAGATGTCCTGGAACATGTGTCTGTGGGGACCGTCTAGAGCCTGGAGTTGTGGGGACTGGCCGGGAATTGAGGTGGGCCTGGAGCCTGGGGCCACAGTTTTCAGCCTAGCATCAGGGTTCTCTGGGGCAGACCTGGTAAGATTAAGATAGTCTGTAGCAAAGCTGGATACTTATTTTACTCTTCTTCCCCCACGTGGAGGGCATCTCTGTCCACACTGTATGGGTTCGGGTTGGGGGAGGAATTACACGAATAATGTAAAACTGTCCTTTCTACATCTTCAATGTATCTTTTCTTACTTCTGTGTTCTACCCATCTGCTGTAATCACTGTCCTGAATTCCTTAGCTCTTGTGAAGGTATTTTTATATGTGAAAGGTTGTTCAAATTAATGTTTCTGTGAGAGGAAGAGCATTGGAAATTCCCATTCCATCATCTTGCTGTTGCTATAACTCTCCCCAGTTATAAGGAGCTTTTTGAAGGGAGAATAATTTGATCACTTGCAGAAACCATCTATAGCAACCTTAAGTGATATATGTATAAAGTGTCTGTCACCTGGAAGTTGCATAATCAGAGGAAGATACTGATCCAAGAAGTAAATGAAGCAGATGATAGAATCAGCAGAGGGAAGTGATGTGATGAGAAGAGTAAAGATTCAAAATTGACTCAAAACCACACTAAAAACTTAACTCAAAGTGGATCATAGGCACAAAGGTAAAACCTAAAACTACAAAAATTCTAGAAGAAAACATTAGAGAATTTTTTGTGACCTTGAGTTAAGCAAAGATTCCTTAGGATATAAACATCACAAATCATAAATGAAAAATTTATAAATTAGATTTCATCTAAATTAAAGTCTTTTGTTCTTTTTGAAAGACATTGTTGAGAAAATGTAGAGTCAAACCACAGACTGGGGGAAAACGTTTAAAAATCATATGTTTGATAAAGAACCAAAATCTAGAATACAGAAAGTGTTCTTAAATCTTAATAATAAGAAGGCAAACAGCTCAATTTCATTAAATGGGCAAAAGATTAGAATAAACATTTCCCCAAAGAAAACATGCAGATGGAAAAATGCACATGAAATTATGCTCAATGTCATTATTCACTGGAGAAAGTTAAATCACAATGGGATACTACTACACACCAGTTACAATGGCTAAATTATTAATAAAGAGTGACCATACCAAGTGTTGGCAGGAATGTGGAGCAACTGGAACTCTTATACACAGCTGGGGAGAAAGCAAAATGCTATAACCAATTTGAAAAACAATGAAGCAGTTTTTTTACAAGGATAAGCATATACTTAATATATGACCCAGGAATTACACACCTAAGTTTTTGCTGAAGAGAATCGAAAGCATATAACCAAATAACGACTTGTATAAATGTTTATAGCACCTTTATTTATAATGGTCAGAAACTGAAAACCAATTTCATCAGCTGGAAAATAGATAAACAAATTATAGTATATTTATACAATAGGATATAACTCAATAAGAAAAAGGAACAAACTACCAATGTATATAATGTGGGTGGAAAAAAAACAGATATTAAAAAATATACACTGTAAGATACCAGTTTTTTTTAAATTCTGAAAAAGGCAAAATATAATCAGAGAAATCAGAACAGTGGCTACCATGATTCCGGGTATAGAGAAAGAGGGTTGACTGCAAAAGGGGCGTGAGAGGACTTTTTGGAGTGATGAAAATGTTCTGTATTTCAGTTAGGATGGTGGTCACATAACTGTACACATTGGTCAAGAATTATCAAATTTGATAAAATTTGGTTAATTTTACTGCTTGAAAATTATGCTTAAATAAAACTCAATTTCCTGAATTGAAAAACAAAAATCAGTGAGGAAGGGAATTAAAGAGACTAATGTGGACACTGTCATGTTCTACGTTGAGGGAGATAGCATGCCACAATACTGAAAAATACCATGGTCAGGTGCTGGGAAAACTGGATGTCCACATGCTGAAGAATGAAACTAGACCTCTACCTCTCACCATACACAAAAATCAAACCAAAATGGATTAAAAACTTCAATATAAAGACCTGGAACTATAAGACTACTAGAAGAAAACATCAGGGGAACACTCCAGGACATTGTTCTGGGCAAACATTTCTTGAGTAAGACTTCAAAAGCACAGGAAACAAGGAGAAATGGAGAAATGGGATCACATCAAGCTAACAAGTTGCACAGTGAAGGAAGTTTTAAAAGAAAGTAAAAAGACAGCCCACAGAATTGGAGAAAATATTTGCAAACCAGTCATCTGACAAGGGGCTAACAACTAGAAGCTCAAAAAGCTCGGGGCGGGGGACGGGGGGAAACAGATAATCCAATTTTAAAATGAGCTAAAGATCTGGACTAGATATTTCTCAAGACACAATATACAAATGGACAAGAGATATATGAAAAAACACTCAATAGCACTAATCATCAGAGAAATGCAAATCAAAACTACACTGAGATATCATTTCACCCCAGCTAAAATGGCTTATATCCAAAAGACAGGCAATAACAAATGCTGTGGGGATGTGGAGAACAGAGAATCCTCGCCACTGTTGGTGGGAATGTACATTAGTACAACCACTGCAGAGAGCAGTATAGAGGTTCCTCAAAAAACTCAAAATAGATTACCATATGATCCAGCAATCCCACTTCTGAGCATATATTCAAAAGAAAATAAATCAGTATTTCAAAGAGATAGCTCCACTCCTGTATTTATTACAGCACTATTCACAATAGCTAAGATATAGAAGCAATCTAATTGTCCATCAGTGGATGAATGGATAAAGAAAATGTGATTCGTGTATACAATGGAATATTATTTAGCCATAAAAAATAAAACCCTGTCACTTGCAACAACATGATGGAACTAACAGGAGGACATTATGTTATGTGAAATAAGACAGGCACAGAAAGACAAATATGCTTTCACTTATACGTGGGAGCTAAAAAAAAAAAAAGGAAATGGAGATAGTGGAATGATAGTTGCCAGAGGCTGAGAAGAGTAGTGGGGTGGGGGAGGATAAAGTGGAAACGCTGAATGGGTAAAAAATGTAGTTAGATCGAATGAATAAGATCTAGTATTTGGTAGCACAATAAGGTGACTGTAGCTTACAAAATTTATTGTGTATTTAAAAATAACTAAAAGAATGGAATTGGAATGTTTCTAACACAAAGATATAATAAAGGTTTGAGGTAATGGACACCCCAATTATCCTGATTTGATCAATATACATTATATACCTATACGAAAACATTACATGTAGCCTGTAAATATATAGAAATATTATGTACTTAAAATAATTAGAAATAAAAACTAAAAAAACACCATTGTCTCAGTAACTAAATGCATGATCTTGGCCAAATCACATAACTTCTCTCACACTTAGCTTCCCTCAAAATATAACAAGGAGATTGAACAAAATGACTTTTCTTTACAGCTCTGAAATTGACAAAAGGTTAGGTGTTTTTATATCAAGGATAGCTACTCTTGAGAACGTTAAATCAACAATTTTGGTGCCATTTTATCAGGCTAGATTAATAAAACTGAAAAAGGAAACTCTGATTTATGTCGTTTGACAGTATTTCAAAACAAGTTGAAATGGAAAGGTTGAATAAGCAAATACAGGAAAGAAAGTGGCTCCCTAAATAAAGTTTTCACATAAAAAATTCCTCTGATGTACCTCTATTTGCACAGAATGTTTTAACAGTTCTGAGGATTAGTCACTATCAACACAGACTAGTGGAGTTTAGGGTATCAAAAACACATGGGGTTATATTAAGTGGTAGACTTGAAAATATTCATTGATGCTTGTCATTAGGAAAAAAAGAAACAATAGATGAAGTGTTAAAATGGTGGAAATTTAACAGGGAAACCTTGTGTTTTAAGTGCCACAATACTGAAATAACTTCAAGAGATTGGCTGACACTCAAACAGGAAATTGACCAAATCAACTTTTGGCTTGAGATAATGAAGTGATAAAAGGAGGGGTGGGGGGACCACAACTGTGAGTGAAAAGGAGGCAATGGAAGTTCTGTGTTATTTTACAAGGCTGTTTCTGAAAAGTGTTCTTAATTAAACCTTTCCATTCAGTGTCCACAAAACCTAAATACAATACTGAATTTGTGCCTTTGGGAACAGGTATAATATAAAATAAAACAGCAGTAACAAATTGGACCAGCAAAAGCACCTCCATCTTTTCCAGACAAAACCCTACACCACTGTTCTTTATTGATGGTCCTATTTCAGGCAGTAACAAGGCAATTAAGAAAATAAACTTATTGTGAAAGCAAATGAAGAAGGGACCAAATGGCGCAAACAAAAACACCTAAAAATGAGCACTGTAGTTCCTTAATTCCTGCCTACTCCAATCTGTCTGACTGCAATTGAGCTGAGCTCAGCTCCAGGACCTGGTATTTGGAACTTGACTTTAGGAGGCAAAGCTTGGGAGCAGGACCCAGCAGTAAATCATGTGAAACATCCAGCCAAGACTGAGAAAAGAGATGAGGATCAAGCCAACTAGCCTCAGAGTCCAAAACAGAGTTAGTAAGTAAGCACAAACAGCCTGGGATTAAACTAATAAGACCTTTAGAAGTTGCACCAATGTACCTAAGAAAAATGTTCTCTCTCTCTTTCTCTCTCTGAAATTATTTACTTTCTTATGCAAGCTTGAAACTAGATTGACATCAATTGGAGTTGCCACAGGACTCAAAATGGTACAGCATATTTTAGTTTGTACATTGAGAAGTCTTCAAGAAGCTAAATAATAAAAATGATTAACATTTATAGAATGCTTTCTATGTGCCTGGCACTGTCTTAGAACTATACAAAACAAAATACTTTTTGAGATAGGCACTATTGTCATCTCCATTTTACAATGACACAGAGAGTTTAAATAACTCACCAAAGGTCACAGAGTTTGAAAGTGGCTGTATTAGTCCATTTCATGTTGCTACAAGAGACTACCTTGAGATTGCATAATTTATAAAGAAAAGAGGTTTATTTGGCTCATGGTTCTGCAGGCTGAGAAGTTCAAGGGCCTGGCTCTGGCTTCTGGTGAGGGCTTTTGTGCTGTGCCATAGTATGGCAGAGAAGGCCAAAAGGGAAGCAGACATGAGCAGAGAGAAGAAGACCTGAGGCGTGTCCCTCGCTCACTTCTGCAAAACAGCACTAAAGCCACTTGAGGAATTTGCCCCCATAACCCAAACACCTTCTGTTAGGCCCATCTCTCAGGATCACCACATTTGACATGAAATTTCAACATGAGTTTTGTTGGGGACAAACAAACCACATCCAAACCATAGCAGTGGCAGACCAAGGATTAGAACATGAGAAGTCTGGATTCAACTGTTATTAACAAATACTGGTTGGAGTAGCCTGGGACAGTGCCTAGATCCCAGATCTAGAATGAAAACCAACATTGGGATGAAATTGATCCCTGGAAAAATAGACCCAAATGTAGATGCAGGGAGTTAAGTCTGGTCCTGGAGGGTGTGATAATAGTCAATAGGTGGTGGTATAGTTCAGCAGTCAAATCCAAAGAGGTTCAACCTGGGTTTAGGGTGTTGCAACAGGCAGAGCAAGAGCACTGGCAGGAAATTCATTTTCAGGAGAGTCCCTGGCAAAGGTTTCAGGATGTCCCGTGTTCAAGAAGAACGAGAAATACTAGAAATGACACCAAGATAGAACTCAAGCAAAGAAAATAAGAATGGGATCTACAAAGGAGATAGAAAGCATCACTGTGTTTGCGCTAAGGCCCCATCTCCCCCCAGCTGCTCTCAGCCAATGATTGAGTTTGGCAGGGATACTAAGACAGACACTTTTCTGGGAGATTTGAAACTCCTTTGATGGGCTGCTTTGGTTTGAGGTTGCCCCGAAAAGTCTTGACACTTTCCTTAGATGACATGGTGGTCTAGTAAGCTTCCAGTCAACACTCCTTCCACCTCTGTCTCACATTAGGATCAATGGTGTCTCATGGTTCTCCCAGCCACTCCCCAACACTTCCCCCTACCCCACCCTGTGCCAGCTCCCACCTTATTTCCACTCACAGACATTTCCCTTAATACAGTCCTTGTACCTTTAATCCTATCTGGGGTTTTACTCAGAGAACCCACACTAATAAAAGCATCTAAATTTGCATAGTGCTTTATAAAATATATGTATAGTTATGCATATAGGCTATAGCTTAAATGTGTAAATATATTTTCTCATTTGACCCTATAAGAATTCTGTTAGGTAAGCAGGGTAGGTACAATAACATCATTTTATAAGTTGAGAAATTGCAGCTCAGAGAGTTCAAGTGCTGTGTTTCCGGGAGGCAGCCTCTGAGATGACCCCAGTGATTCCAGCCTCCTGATATTCATGCCCCTGTGTAAGGCCCTCCCCTTGAGGGTGGGTTGGACTTTTTGACTGACTTCTAATGAATAGAATATGACAAAATGAATGAGTTATCACTTTTAAGATTAGAAGACTGCAGCTTCCATGTTGAGTGTTCTGTGTTGTTCTCTCATGGATCACAAACCCTGAGGGAGAACAGCTGCTATCTTGTAAGGTAGTCCTATGGAGAAGTTCATGTGGCAAAAGACCAATGCCTGCAACAACCATGTGAATGAGTTTGAAAATAGATCCTCTCCCTTCAATCCCAGTCTGATGAGACCACAGCCCCGGCTGACAGCTGGACTGCAACCTCATGAGACACCTTGAGCCAAAGACATGCAGCTAAGCCACACCTGGATTCATTGTCCACAGAAACTGTGATATAATAAATATTCATTATTTTAAACTGCTAAGTTTGGGGGTAATTTTTAAACAGCAGTAGAAAATTAACATAGTGTCCAATGTTCCGAATGGGTGAGTAGCAAAGTACGCCATTGAAACGTACATCAAAGCTTTGTCTAGCTTCATTTTCTTCTCATCTCTACCCCACTTTGCAAGACCACTTTTCTCCATTCTTTCTACAAACAAACTTGAGTCACTAATTGTTTTTTTTTTTTTTTTTTCCAGTGGTTATGGTTGATTAATCATTTTTGCTGGGGTAACATACATCCCCTAAGTCTCAGTGGCTTTCAGCATCAGACATTTATTTTTGGCTCATGGGTGTGTCAGTTAATAATGGCTCTAGTGAACTTTGTTTAGATCGGTTCAGTTTTGCTCTGCATATCTTCACATCCAAGGCTAAGGGGCCCAGTCTAAAAGAGCTGCCCTTATCTGTAGTACTGTTCTCATGACAGAGACATGAGCATAAGAGCCCAAACTGAACCATCCAAATGCATTTACAGTTTCTGCTCAGAAGTACAGCACACTTATTCACATTCTATTGGTCAAATCAAGTCATTTAAGCAACCTAACGATGTGACAGGGTGGTATATTCCACCTAGTGAGGCATGGGAAGTTACAAGGCAAAGGACATGAATTTTGGGGGTGGGGGAGCATGAATTTATAATACATGAGAACCATCGTTGGGAAGAATAATATAACTATCACATATAATAACAAGTTGTTATGAATCTAGACCATATCAATGGTTGAAGAATTAATGCTAAGACTTTTTTTTTTTTTTTTTTTTTTTTTACTTTTTTTTTGAAACAATAAACCATGGTCAGTCATTCTGGATGTGGCAGCTTTGCCAATTCCTGTTCCAAATGACAGTCTAGTATTTTCTACCCTTCTGCTCAACAGTTTCAGTGAGGATAGATATTTTCATAATGTATCCAGACTGGATTCCAACATCATTGTGACACAGACTGGAGTGCAATGGCATGAACATGGCTCACCGTAGCCCCAAACTCCTGGAATCAAGTGATCCTCCCACCTTATCCTCCTAAGTAGCTGAAACTACAGGCATACACCACCACATCCAGCTATGTTTTTTCTTTTGTGAGGACACAGGGTCTCGCTATGTTGCCCAGGCTGGTCTCAAATTCCTGTGCTCAAGTGATCCTCCCATCTCAGCCACCCAAAGTTCTGGGATTACTGGTGTGGGCCACCATGCCCAGCCGACATTTTACAAATTAAAGCATGGAGTATAATAAATTAGCTTCATTAGGTACATTATGAAAACATCTACCTTCACTCAAACCGTTGAGCAGAAGGGTAGAAAAATACCAGACTGCCGTTTGGAACAAGAGTTGACAGAGGAGCCACATTCAAAATGTCTGACCATGGTTTAGTGATGATATTTTTTCTGTTATGACTTTTAGAGGTGGAAATTGGTTTCTTTCAATCCCGTGTCCATTTAAAAGGCACTTTTTCTACTTTGTTTTTAAAATGGGCATGTAGTCCCATGAGGGGAAAAAAAAAGCATGAGATTTCCTTATTCTATGATCCATGAAATAGTTATTATACCCTATCAACGCTGAATTGGCCAGGAACATTATTAGAATTTCTGAAAAGTTGTTAACACTATCCCTTGAAGGAAGAAATAAGAAAAATAGAAGATGCAAATCTTTTTTTTTTTTTTCCACAACCAAGCGTTCCGGTAATGATTTTCCACTCTTTGCCTATCTTGACGCTTTAAATAGAGCCTAGTTTAAAAATATCTGGTATAATAAAAAAAGAAATAGGCAGCTAGCAAATTAGGAAGTAGGTAAAGCTAATTAAAATAATTCTGAAGACTACTGAAGGTACAGTTCTACTACATTTTTTTTTCTTTAGAAATGTCAATATTTCAACCTTTTCTACACAGTATTTTCATAGCTAACTTTGAGCTTAACTTCAATGGCACCACCACACATTTAAACATAACTATTACAGTAATGATGTATGCTGATGTCTGGCAGTGCTGCTTAGTTAGGCTTCAGCCCGATGCTAAGCCTATGCCATGTGTTTTTCTTTCTGACAGCCCTATACCAAAGTACAGTGGCCACAGAGGAGAAAACGGAGAAATTAACAACACAACGATGCACCTAGATATTCAACTCAAAGTCATCCTGCTGCAGGGGAGATAGTACTTAGGGATAAGGCACAAAAAACGTGAACTTTTTCTCCCTTTGCTTTTGGCTACCTAATGCTGAGAGAAAGCAACATTTTCAAGTTTGCATGAGCTTAATTCCAACTTCCAGACCAAAGATTGGACCATCTTTTTTTGTTTGTTTGTTTTTCTAGTAAGAGGAATAAGGAACTTCAGTTCTGTGAGCAAGTCCTGGCCTCCAGTTCTCTCAGAACTAGTTAATCTGGGCAGAAAAATACTTAGATGTTTATGTTCAAGGTTATACATTTGCAATGTGATTTTAAAATCTCAGCAGCAACATCCTAAAACAATATGATTAGAATTTTATTCCCTGAAAGTCTGTTAATGCAGGTTGATCACCTCTTCCATCTTTTTTCTAAGTCCTCCCCTACATTAGGGGATCTCTAACTTTCCTTATGTTTTCATTTTTCACAGCTATTTTTACTTCATATATATATTCCTCACACTTAACCAGACATAAAACTGAAAAGCATTTTTATTATTTGTTATATTTATTTTTATTATTTGCCATTTTATATTTCAGGCTCTTTTAAAAATAAACTTGCAATGTACATAATTATATTTTTCTCTTTACATAGACTTTTTCTTTGTTACTTATGCACCTCATTATTGTGGCAAGGGGTCCTGATTAGGAGATTTCAACATAAGTAAAGGCTCTCTATTTCTGTTTCTATAATAAAACAACAAAACGAGATGTGAACCTTGGGGTGTTGACACTGAGAACCTCCAAGAGATGTCATTATAAACAACACTTAAACACTGAAGTTTTTCATAGGTGAGTCCCATGTGAAATGATATTAAATATGTTCTGTTGAGTATTTGATTCCGTGAAGAGCTAGGTTGCTTTATAATTTTAAAGAAATTAATACTCATAAATAAAATTTTAAAATTATTTTCAAATACATAAGTCCATCTATGGTTTTGGAGGCTCTCTCTCTTTCTCTCTCTGTCTCTCCCTCTATCTCTAAATATATATATATCTACTGGACTACACAAACTTAAGGCCTAAATTTCCTTGTAAAACAGGTTGAATGACATACAAACTTCAAGTTCTACTATTAATTTAATTTATTTATTTTCTGAAATCCATTAAACTTGCTGTTCTTGGTAAGTAATAGGAACTTCAGTTACTCCTTCTTCAAGATTTGTCACAGGGGAATAATAAGGCTTCAGATATCAAAAATAAGCACCAATTGAATATAACTGCACTTTTTGTTTTGTTTTGTTTTGGAGACGGAGTCCTGTCGCCCAGGCTGGAGTGCAGTGGCGCGATCTCGGCTCACTGCAATCTCTGCCTCCCAGGTTCACGCCATTCTCCTGCCTCAGCCTCCCGAGTAGCTGGGACTACAGGCGCCCACCACAACGCCCAGCTAATTTATTTATTTATTTATTTATTTATTTATTTATTTATTTATTTAGTAGAGACGGAGTTTCACCGTGTTAGCCAGGATGGTCTCAATCTCCTGACCTCGTGATCCGCCCGCCTCGGCCTCCCAAAGTGCTGGGATTACAGGCGTGAGCCACCGCGCCTGGCCAAAACCGTATGTTTTTAAAGGGTATCAAAACCTTTTGAGAATGTGTATTTTAGTATTTATGATTGTAATTTTATTTATTAATGGTTTGTTATACTTGAAGATACTTACAAAAATACCCTGTTCTATTAAACATATTTAAAATATAAATTAATGAATAAACATAATGTTGTACTTATTATCTAAGCCATTCTTTAACATACCAGTCACATCTTGGAGTCTGATGTATTGGCACTTTGTGAGTTATGAGACTCACATAATACATACTTTACTATTCTTATTTTTGCACTCAAAATCCACACTCATACATGTTTGGATACTAAGATTACACGTATAGTTTTTTTTTTTTTTTTTTTTTTTTTTTTTTTTTTTTTTTGAGACGGAGTCTCATGCTGTTGCCCAGGCTGGAGTGCAGTGGCGCGATCTCGGCTCACTGCAAGCTCCGCCTCCCGGGTTCCCGCCATTCTCCTGCCTCAGCCTCCTGAGTAGCTGGGACTACAGGCGCCCGCCACCGCGCCCGGCCAATTTTCTGTATTTTCAGTAGAGACGGGGTTTCACTGTGGTCTCGATCTCCTGACCTCGTGATCCGCCCGCCTCGGCCTCCCAAAGTGCTGGGATTACAGGCTTGAGCCACCGCGCCCGGCCTTAGTTTTTTTTATATATACACAAACTCATCATTTTAACCAAGGATATGAGTAATAACAGCTACATAGTCATCCAGGGAATGCCATTAAAATCTGGCATAACTAACAGCAGCATTTCATTCAAATTCTTTGGTGATTCAGAACACTTGATTAATGCTCTTTCCGTCCCCTCAGCAGTGTTTCCTGTTCTTAGCCACATGCACAGCCACAAGTAGAAGCACCCAAACCTCTGGAAAAAAAAAAAAAAAAGCCATTATTCAAGTAGGGCTGGAAACTAAGTCATTCTCAAGAATTCCAGCCACAAATCAAAAATTAGAAGGAGTCAGAGAAATGGAAATACCTGGCTCTCCATTAGAACTGTTTCCAAATATTTATTATGCATCTATTCATCACTGATTAAAAGAAACATTATTAACATGTTTGCTTCAAAGCAATAAAAGTCAGCCACCATGAACATTATATAATTTATTTCAGTACAGTGCTACTAACAACACTTGAGACTTGGTTCCATTTTTAGTCAAGGCTCTCTTGTCAATGACTAACCAAAGCAACAGAAGCCCAAATTAAATCATCATATTGACGGTCCTTGGCTATGCTATTTGGCAACTCTGGTGAGTGGAATCTCCCAGCATACTGGGAAGCCACAGTGAAAACTGACATTTACATCAGACCGTGGCTACTCAGATTGCATATGGTAAAGAGAGTTACTGACAGTGGAACCATATTTTAGGCCATATTTTAGGTAGCTGCTGCTACCCATCAGACACAATTTTATTTTTATGTAATATAATTTCATTTCCCAGGCCGGGCGCGGTGGCTCAAGCCTGTAATCCCAGCACTTTGGGGGGCCGAGACGGGCGGATCACGAGGTCACAAGATCAAGACCATCCTGGCTCACACGGTGAAACCCCGTCTCTACTAAAAAAAATACAAAAAACTAGCCGGGCGAGGTGGCGGGTGCCTGTAGTCCCAGCTACTCAGGAGGCTGAGGCAGGAGAATGGCGTGAACGCGGGAGGCGGAGCTTGCAGTGAGCTGAGATCCGGCCACAGCACTCCAGCCCGGGTGACAGAGCAAGACTCTGTCTCGGAAAAAAAAAAAAAATTATTTCATTTCCCCCAACAATGGCTAAATAATGGGTGGCATCAACTAAAATGAGGACCTCTGTCAAAAGGAGTCAACTCTTGGGTGGAGATGATTGTCTTTATCATGTGCTTTAAAGTTGGAATAGAGGCTCGTGCTCTCTAAATTCAGTCTTCATTGTCATGTGAAATCTGCCAGTAATGATTCCTTCTATTGGTGCACATCTTCAGATGAATGTTTTTAGCACAAATAGTTTAGAGAGGGATGCCCAAATTAAATATTCAACATCTTGGTGCATATGAATTGTCAAATGTTTTATTCATTCATTAATATTTTCATTCATTCACTCACCCCTTTTATGCCTACCACTAAAATTGATAGACCACCATCTACCTGCCGTGCATGCTTCTATGTGGTGAAAATCTTGAGGAGTGTCCTTGAGTAGCCACCTCCAGTTAGCAGCAGAATATCAAGCTGATAGTACCCAAAGCAGGGAAAGAGGCACAGGAAAGGGAAAAGACATTTGCCAAATCCGACTCTGCTACTTCACAGCTTTGCCTAAAACTGGCAAGGGTGGTCCCCACAGGTGTCCAACCCCAACCACAACTGATGAAGTATGCAAAAGCTGCCTCGAAAAAGGGAAGTCGACTTCGGAAATACAGGATTCCCTAGAGTCATTTCATTGGTTGAGAACAAATTTTCCTCAGCATTTAAAAAATGTTATGCACCAAATGCTTTAGTGGCAGAATCCAGTTAGTTTCATGGAGAAAATGCTCAACATATTAAGATGTATGTGTTCGGCAAGTCTAAAGTTGAGAATTTCATCTTCTCGATCAAACCAACTCCTTTAATTTTGTTAAGTAGTTACAAACACAAGACCTGAAACCTCAAAATCACCTTACTATACATTCCAATCTCATTCTCATGTCCCATATTGCATTATTGACCACGGTTTTTTTGTTTTCAGTCTCCTTTTACAATCCTGTTGTTCTTCCTTGTGTGCCATCTCATTCTAAGTTAATATATTAACAACTTATTTCCCTGCTGTCAGTGTTTTTTGCCTTCCTAACCATTCTGAAAACTGCCACTATAATATCATTTTGATCATGTTGTTCACGCCTTTGGTGCAATGTAAAGACTTCTAAAATTTAGCTTCAGGCCCTTCTTGTACCTCAATTACAATTTGTGCTGCCACAGGCCTTTGACCCTGCTGAGCTTCAGATAAAATTCTAACTCCTTAGCATGGTACACATATATGTTTATTGCAGCACTGTTCACAATAGCAAAGACTTGGAACCAACCTAAATGCCCATCAATGACAGACTGGATAAAGAAAATGTGGCACATATACACCACGGAATACTAAGCAGCTATAAAAAAGGATGAGTTCATGTCCTTTGCTGAGACATGGATGAAGGTGGAAACCATCATTCTCAGCAAACTAACACAGGAACAGAAGACCAAACAACGCATGTTCTCACTTACAGGTGGGAGGTGAACAGTGAGAACACATGGATACGAGGAGGGGAACATCACACGCCAGGACCTGTCGGGGGTGGGGGGCTAGGGGAGGGATAACATTAGGAGCAATACCTAATGTACATGATGGCTTGATGGGTGCAGCAAACCAGCATGGCACGTGTATACCTACGTAACAAACGTACACGTTCTGCATATATATCCCAGAACCTAAAGTATAATAAATAAAAATAAATAAATAAAAATTGTCGGGGGGGCGGAGCAAGATGGCCGAATAGGAACAGCTCCAGTCTCCAACTCCCAGCGCGAGCGACACAGAAGACCAGTGATTTCTGCATTTTCAACTGAGGTACTGGGTTCATCTCACTGGGGAGTGCCGGACGATCGGTGCTGGTCAGCTGCTGCAGCCCGACCAGCGAGAGCTGAAGCAGGGCGAGGCATTGCCTCACCTGGGAAGCGCAAGGGGGAAGGGAATCCCTTTTCCTAGCCAGGGGAACTGAGACACACAACACCTGGAAAATCGGGTAACTCCCACCCCAATACTGCGCTTTAAGCAAACAGGCACACCAGGAGATCATATCCCACACCTGGCCGGGAGGGTCCCACACCCACGGAGCCTCCCTCATTGCTAGCACAGCAGTCTGTGATCTACCGGCAAGGCAGCAGCGAGGCTGGGGGAGGGGCGCCTGCCATTGCTGAGGCTTAAGTAGGTAAACAAAGCTGCTGGGAAGCTCGAACTGGGTGGAGCTCACAGCAGCTCAAGGAAACCTGCCTGTCTCTGTAGACTCCACCTCTGGGGACAGGGCAATAACAAACGCAGCCGAAACCTCTGCAGACGCAAACGACTCTGTCTGACAGCTTTGAAGAGAGCAGTGGATCTCCCAACACAGAGGTTGAGATCTGAGAAGGGACAGACTCCCTGCTCAAGTGGGTCGCTGACCCCTGAGTAGCCTAACTGGGAGACATCCCCCACTAGGGGCAGTCTGACACCCCACACCTCACAGAGTGGAGTACACCCCTGAGAGGAAGCTTCCAAAGCAAGAATCAGACAGGTACACTCGCTGTTCAGAAATATTCTATCTTCTGCAGCCTCTGCTGCTGATACCCAGGCAAACAGGGTCTGGAGTGGACTTCAAGCAATCTCCAACAGACCTACAGCTGAGGGTCCTGACTGTTAGAAGGAAAACTATCAAACAGGAAGGACACCTACACCAAAACCCCATCAGTACATCACCATCATCAAAGACCAGAGGCAGATAAAACCACAAAGATGGGGAAAAAGCAGGGCAGAAAAGCTGGAAATTCAAAAAATAAGAGCGCATCTCCCCCGGCAAAGGAGCGCAGCTCATCGCCAGCAACGGATCAAAGCTGGACGGAGAATGACTTTGACGAGATGAGAGAAGAAAGCTTCAGTCCATCAAATTTCTCAGAGCTAAAGGAGGAATTACGTACCCAGCACAAAGAAACTAAAAATCTTGAAAAAAAAGTGGAAGAATTGATGGCTAGAGTAATTAATGCAGAGAAGGTCATAAATGAAATGAAAGAGATGAAAACCATGACACGAGAAATACGTGACGAATGCACAAGCTTCAGTAACCGACTCGATCAACTGGAAGAAAGAGTATCTGCGATTGAGGATCAAATGAATGAAATGAAGCGAGAAGAGAAACCAAAAGAAAAAAGAAGAAAAAGAAATGAACAAAGCCTGCAAGAAGTATGGGATTATGTAAAAAGACCAAATCTACGTCTGATTGGGGTGCCTGAAAGTGAGGGGGAAAATGGAACCAAGTTGGAAAACACTCTTCAGGATATCATCCAGGAGAACTTCCCCAACCTAGTAGGGCAGGCCAACATTCAAATCCAGGAAATACAGAGAACGCCACAAAGATACTCCTCGAGAAGAGCAACTCCAAGACACATAATTGCCAGATTCACCAAAGTTGAAATGAAGGAAAAAATCTTAAGGGCAGCCAGAGAGAAAGGTCGGGTTACCCACAAAGGGAAGGCCATCAGACTAACAGCAGATCTCTCGGCAGAAACTCTCCAAGCCAGAAGAGAGTGGGGGCCAATATTCAACATTCTTAAAGAAAAGAATTTTAAACCCAGAATTTCATATCCAGCCAAACTAAGTTTCATAAGTGAAGGAGAAATAAAATCCTTTACAGATAAGCAAATGCTTAGAGATTTTGTCACCACTAGGCCTGCCTTACAAGAGACCCTGAAGGAAGCACTAAACATGGAAAGGAACAACCGGTACCAGCCATTGCAAAAACATGCCAAAATGTAAAGACCATCGAGGCTAGGAAGAAACTGCATCAACTAACGAGCAAAATAACCAGTTAATATCATAATGGCAGGATCAAGTTCACACATAACAATCTTAACCTTAAATGTAATTGGACTAAATGCTCCAATTAAAAGACACAGACTGGCAAACTGGATAAAGAGTCAAGACCCATCAGTCTGCTGTATTCAGGAGACCCATCTCACACGCAGAGACATACATAGGCTCAAAATAAAGGGATGGAGGAAGATTTACGAAGCAAATGGAGAACAAAAAAAAGCGGGGGTTGCAATACTAGTCTCTGATAAAACAGACTTTAAACCATCAAAGATCAAAAGAGACAAAGAAGGCCATTACATAATGGTAAAGGGATCAATTCAACAGGAAGAGCTAACTATCCTAAATATATGTGCACCCAATACAGGAGCACCCAGATTCATAAAGCAAGTCCTTAGAGACTTACAAAGAGACTTAGACTCCCATACAATAATAATGGGAGACTTCAACACTCCACTGTCAACATTAGACAGATCAACAAGACAGAAAGTTAACAAGGATATCCAGGAATTGAACTCATCTCTGCAGCAAGCAGACCTAATAGACATCTATAGAACTCTCCACCCCAAATCAACAGAATATACATTCTTCTCAGCATCACATCGTACTTACTCCAAAATTGACCACGTAATTGAAAGTAAAGCACTCCTCAGCAAATGCACAAGAACAGAAATTATAACAAACTGTCTCTCAGACCACAGTGCAATCAAACTAGAACTCAGGACTAAGAAACTCAATCAAAACCGCTCAACTACATGGAAACTGAACAACCTGCTCCTGAATGACTACTGGGTACATAATGAAATGAAGGCAGAAATAAAGATGTTCTTTGAAACCAATGAGAACAAAGATACAACATACCAGAATCTCTGGGACACATTTAAAGCAGTGTGTAGAGGGAAATTTATAGCACTAAATGCCCACAAGAGAAAGCAGGAAAGATCTAAAATTGACACTCTAACATCGCGATTAAAAGAACTAGAGAAGCAAGAGCAAACACATTCAAAAGCTAGCAGAAGGCTAGAAATAACTAAGATCAGAGCAGAACTGAAGGAGATAGAGACACAAAAAACTCTCCAAAAAATCAATGAATCCAGGAGTTGGTTTTTTGAAAAGAACAACAAAATTGACAGACCACTAGCAAGACTAATAAAGAAGAAAAGAGAGAAGAATCAAATCGACGCAATTAAAAATGATAAAGGGGATGTCACCACCGACCCCACAGAAATACAAACTACCATCAGAGAATACTATAAACACCTCTACGCAAATAAACTGGAAAATCTAGAAGAAATGGATAATTTCCTGGACACTTACACTCTTCCAAGACTAAACCAGGAAGAAGTTGAATCCCTGAATAGACCAATAGCAGGCTCTGAAGTTGAGGCAATAATTAATAGCCTACCAACCAAAAAAAGTCCAGGACCAGATGGATTCACAGCTGAATTCTACCAGAGGTACAAGGAGGAGTTGGTACCATTCCTTCTGAAACTATTCCAATCAATAGAAAAAGAGGGAATCCTCCCTAACTCATTTTATGAGGCCAACATCATCCTGATACCAAAGCCTGGCAGAGACACAACAAAAAAAGAGAATTTTAGACCAATATCCCTGATGAACATCGATGCAAAAATCCTCAATAAAATACTGGCAAACCGGATTCAGCAACACATCAAAAAGCTTATCCACCATGATCAAGTGGGCTTCATCCCTGGGATGCAAGGCTGGTTCAACATTCGCAAATCAATAAACATAATCCAGCATATAAACAGAACCAAAGACAAGAACCACATGATTATCTCAATAGATGCAGAAAAGGCTTTTGACAAAATTCAACAGCCCTTCATGCTAAAAACGCTCAATAAATTCGGTATTGATGGAACGTACCTCAAAATAATAAGAGCTATTTATGACAAACCCACAGCCAATATCATACTGAATGGGCAAAAACTGGAAAAATTCCCTTTGAAAACTGGCACAAGACAGGGATGCCCTCTCTCACCACTCCTATTCAACATAGTGTTGGAAGTTCTGGCTAGGGCAATCAGGCAAGAGAAAGAAATCAAGGGTATTCAGTTAGGAAAAGAAGAAGTCAAACTGTCCCTGTTTGCAGATGACATGATTGTATATTTAGAAAACCCCATTGTCTCAGCCCAAAATCTCCTTAAGCTGATAAGCAACTTCAGCAAAGTCTCAGGATACAAAATTAATGTGCAAAAATCACAAGCATTCTTATACACCAGTAACAGACAAACAGAGAGCCAAATCAGGAATGAACTTCCATTCACAATTGCTTCAAAGAGAATAAAATACCTAGGAATCCAACTTACAAGGGATGTAAAGGAACTCTTCAAGGAGAACTACAAACCACTGCTCAGTGAAATCAAAGAGGACACAAACAAATGGAAGAACATACCATGCTCATGGATAGGAAGAATCAATATCGTGAAAATGGCCATACTGCCCAAGGTAATTTATAGATTCAATGCCATCCCCATCAAGCTACCAATGAGTTTCTTCACAGAATTGGAAAAAACTGCTTTAAAGTTCATATGGAACCAAAAAAGAGCCCGCATCTCCAAGACAATCCTAAGTCAAAAGAACAAAGCTGGAGGCATCACGCTACCTGACTTCAAACTATACTACAAGGTTACAGTAACCAAAACAGCATGGTACTGGTACCACAACAGAGATATAGACCAATGGAACAGAACAGAGTCCTCAGAAATAATACCACACATCTACAGCCATCTGATCTTTGACAAACCTGAGAGAAACAAGAAATGGGGAAAGGATTCCCTATTTAATAAATGGTGCTGGGAAAATTGGCTAGCCATAAGTAGAAAGCTGAAACTGGATCCTTTCCTTACTCCTTATACGAAAATTAATTCAAGATGGATTAGAGACTTAAATGTTAGACCTAATACCATAAAAATCCTAGAGGAAAACCTAGGTAGTACCATTCAGGACATAGGCATGGGCAAAGACTTCATGTCTAAAACACCAAAAGCAATGGCAGCAAAAGCCAAAATTGACAAATGGGATCTAATTAAACTAAAGAGCTTCTGCACAGCAAAAGAAACTACCATCAGAGTGAACAGGCAACCTACAGAAGGGGAGAAAATTTTTGCAATCTACTCATCTGACAAAGGGCTAATATCCAGAACCTACCAAGAACTCAATCAAATTTACAAGAAAAAAACAAACAACCCCATCAAAAAGTGGGCAAAGGATATGAACAGACATTTCTCAAAAGAAGACATTCATACAGCCAACAGACACATGAAAAAATGCTCATCATCACTGGCCATCAGAGAAATGCAAATCAAAACCACAATGAGATACCATCTCACACCAGTTAGAATGGCGATCATTAAAAAGTCAGGAAACAACAGGTGCTGGAGAGGATGTGGAGAAATAGGAACACTTTTACACTGTTGGTGGGATTGTAAACTGGTTCAACCATTATGGAAAACAGTATGGCAATTCCTCAAGGATCTAGAACTAGATGTACCATATGACCCAGCCATCCCATTACTGGGTATATACCCAAAGGATTATAAATTATGCTGCTATAAAGACACATGCACACGTATGTTTACTGCAGCACTATTCACAATAGCAAAGACTTGGAATCAACCCAAATGTCCATCAGTGACAGATTGGATTAAGAAAATGTGGCACATATACACCATGGAATACTATGCAGCCATAAAAAAGGATGAGTTTGTGTCCTTTGTAGGGACATGGATGCAGCTGGAAACCATCATTCTTAGCAAACTATCACAAGAACAGAAAACCAAACACCGCATGTTCTCACTCATAGGTGGGAACTGAACAATGAGATCACTTGGACTCAGGAAGGGGAATATCACACACCGGGGCCTATCATGGGGAGGGGGGAGGGGGGAGGGATTGCATTGGGAGTTATACCTGATGTAAATGACGAGTTGATGGGTGCAGCACACCAACATGGCACAAGTATACATATGTAACAAACCTGCACGTTATGCACATGTACCCTACAACTTAAAGTATAATAATAATAAATAAATTAAAAAAAAAAAAAAAAAAAAAAAAATTGTCCACATCTATTTTTGCCATCTTTTTATGTATAGCCGCTCATTTTATGGCTTCTGTTTCAGTCAAAATGGTTTACTCGCCACTTCTAAATCACTCTTCATTTGTATCCTTCCGTATATGGCTCATAATGGTTTTACAAATGCACACATAGCTACAAATTTGAGCTTTACGTAGCTTCTGACCAATCTTAAAACTTCTCTGAGTCTGATTTTCTACTGTAAAATAAAGTTTTATCATATCTAACCTCTCAACCATAAAGGGTTTTTGTGAGGATCTAGTAAATGAGTATTTATTGACTTCATGTTATATGCCAAACTCTTTGCTGGTTTTAATACCATGGCCTATCAAAACTTTCCAATAATTCTGTGACATAAGTAGATCTTATTTTCATTTTACAGATAAAGAAACCGAGGCAATAGTTTGTTTATGAATATTTCGCTATATGAGAAACAACTATAGAAACGTATATATTTATCTGTTTGTTCCGGCTACTAAATCTTCTAGTTTATGTAATCTTAGTATTTTATCCAACTACATTTTAAGTTCTTCTAAGGTGTAAATGATTTTGTGAATTATAACATGTCCTCTTGTGGTAGTTGCTAAAGGTATTAATTGCTTTGTAAATATTTCCAGATTTACTTTGATATACAATTTATGTGATTGGCTGATGATTTCACTTTTCCACGAAAGGAGCTTAAAATGTTTCCCCCTGAACTTTTTGCCTATTGGATAACAGCCATGTACCTGAAAATAAAGAGGAATACCAAGGATATCAGATAGGCCTAACTTATGTGGGCTGCCTCAGAGTATGTATAAGTAGGTACAAATACAGATTTATCTTCTTTGCAAATGTTTTTAAGTGTATTTAAATAGGTCAACCGAAGTTGGCCCAATGAAGGGAAAAATATCAAGGGTAATTCCAAATCATTTGCAGCATGTTTTTACTATGTCTGTTAGTGATGAGGTAACTGAGGATGCCATCACTTCACTAGTGATAAACACAATAGACGCGATAATGACAGACGCTCATCAAACACTGGCTTTGAGAACGTGGCTTTGATGATTTACAATAGAGAAAGCAAAACTAGTTTATACTTGAGCAAGGATGTGTTTATTCTACTTATCTGAAGTTAAAGCCAATCATCACAGTGGGTTGAATGACCTTACATCTTCGCATTTGAGCAGAACTTAATGGACCATTTGCTGATAGATAAATTCCAGAAAATAAACCAGCTCCCAGATTTGTGCATGTGTGTGTGTGTAGATACATATACACATATATATTATATATTATGTTATTAACTGAAAACAAATGTGTTTCTTTTATAGAAAAGTATAAATAATGGACTCTAAACAACTTCCTAAATAAACAAAGATGCTGTGGTCCAAAGGCTAGCTCATTCAACTGAATTTTTAAAACTGTACTTCAAGTTTACCTAATAATTAAACATTCTTAGTTGAGGAAATGTGAATTTGATTTCTCCCTTTGTTTTCTTTTTCTTGATTAGAAAGAACATGCTTGCATGGTGCTTTGATCACTAGAAGTAGCCACTTTAGGTTGAGGTCCCGTAAGTCCATTCTTTTCAATATGAGACAGAATGCCTGGCACAAATTACATTTCCCTTATTGCATTGTGTTCAATTCCAAGTACCATTGTTACATCTTAATACAAGAAATATGTGTGACATTGCACCTTTTTCTGAACAATATGCTTGGAATGAAGTATGATGTAAGGAAATTAATCCATCAACCTCTTAAGAGGAGATGACGGTTTAAGGAAACCCAGTCTGTCTTTTCAACCCATCAAGGACATGTGTTTTGCCTTTATCCACTAGAGGGGGTAATGTACTTCCATCCTAAAACACCATGGAATTATCCAGACAAGATTTAAATTCACACAGTGACCTTGTTTATTTTGAAACGAGGTCAATTAACTACTATATAATACAATGGATGCCAAAATAATCCATAAAAGTTGTTTTGAAAACATTTGTGACACAAAGATCAGAGGGATTTGTCATTCTTGTCGATCCTAAAATTTGCCAAATCCACGGTTGTAAAGATGGGTAAATTTGTTTTAGTTGTGAGAGGAGAATTTGTATAAAGTAATGCTTTCCATAACCATTCCAAAAAACACTATGCAATTTTTTATGTGATTGATTTCGATGTATTAGGGTTGATAATTGGATTGTTGTCTGTTTTGTTCATCAAGGAAGCAAATCATCTCTTTTTATTTTCTTAAGATATATTTAGGAAATATTGGGAGAATTAAATAGATTTATAGAAGTTTATAATAAATATCATAAAAACATAAATGAAATGTGATATAGTTGATTAGTAGTACAAGGATTGGGATATGTGAAGATCAATAACACATTGCAGAGTTGATTTATTACATATAAATACATAATTGTCACTGTTTATCATGGTAATGATTTTTCTTTTAATAAATTCCAAGTCAATAAGACACGAATTTTTTTTTCTTTAAACCTACTGAAAAATAGTTTCAATTGCAGAATACCCAATCCTATTTAGTTGTTAAAAGATAATCAGAATAATTGGCTAGAAATAACCAGTAGCCAAATTGATGAAATTTCATAATTATAATTAACTGTGCTATTAGGTCAGTTGTTCAGTTATTTTTATGAATAAGAAGAAGCCTAATCAAAATGCAGAATAATGAGTTCCGTTGAAAAGAAGAGATATAATTTGTGAAAAGCAAGTATGTTGCATCAACCATATTTTTCATAATTCTAATTATTTTCTTAAATAAAATATACTTCTAGTTCCTGAAGATTATTTCCCTTGAGTAAAAGTTGCAGTAGTGGTTTCAAATGGGTGAGTACCAGACTCACCATAGGACTTTTGAAATTACTGATGCCTAGAGGGCCCCCTGTAGAAATGCGAATTCAGCAGGTCTGGGGTGGGTTGCAGCATGGAAAATTTTTTAAAATTCTGTATTGACTTTAATCTGCAACCCTGGTGGAGCATCACTGCATTGCATAAGGAGTTAATTGTACCTGACTGGGTTTTTCTTCTTGCTTTCCACCCCTAAAAGGCATACTATTAAAAATTCTTTGGAGACAAAAGAAGAAAATTATGGTAAATTATTACAACTTTTTACAGGAACACCTCCTATTGTATGAGTGAGAGTAAAGGCCTCAAAATACCTATGTGTGGCAGTGAATTCCATATTACAGTGAAAATAAACATGCTTTTGAATTCCTGTATTGTTTCTTAGTAATTTGTGCTGCCTGGAGATCTTCCAAACACAACTAACAAAGGCTTGTAGAAAGGACTTTCAGCATCATGAAAAAATTTCTGCTATAGACAAGAACGAATATTTACAAAACAATAATTCCAAACAGATCCAAACCCTATAAATAAGTATTGTTTTCTTGAATATTACCATAAAAATACAGTTACTTTAAAACTGAGTAACATATTTATGTACTATATACATTAAAATAAATTATACTGAGGTGACATCTCAAATGAAGGTTTTATAATAACTGGGAAGTTAAATGATATGCATCCAAAAAGAATGCACAGATGACATGCATATTTCAGGTCATCTATATGTCATCTATAATTTATTTTATTATAAATAGGATCTTCAATACATATTATAATTGTTATTTATAGTACATGATTTACTTTAATTAATATAACAACAAACAGTAGAAATTTTTAAAAAGATCTTTTTTTTTTCTCCTAGAGAGTTTTTTGTCCACTCTGTTTTTCAACACTTAACTGAGAAAACACAGTGACTACAAAGGGCAACAAGTTCCCAGGCCAGTGGAAGGAATTAATGTGTGTCCAAATAATTGCAGTGTAATAGCACATCTGCATATATCAGAGACATTGGAAGCTATGAATGCACAGAAGAAAAATGTCCAACTCTGCCTGTAAGAAGCCTAATGGTGAAAGTCATAGTTGTGGTCATGTTGGGGTGTGTCTGTGCGTGTGTGTGTGCATGTGCTGATAGGTGTGTGTATTAACAGATGAAAGAACAATCATTGAAGACTCAGAAACAGTCTGGGACTCATGAACTCATTCAATTTCATCAAAGTTTGTGGAGTTTCACTCTGTACAGACATAGCATTTTCTGTCAAAAAGCAGATAATTCCTGAGGAGATATGTCCAAAATTAGCCAGAACATCAATGTAGAGTACGATCAACATGGAAATTGAGAGTGAGATAGAGTGTTAAAAGAGGGGAGATCTCCCCCAAGAGGTATGTATCGTTAAAGTCCAAGTAAGATGGTTTCTGGAGAAAGGTACAGCATGAAAAGTCAGAGGTGAGAAAGCATGGGAGAATACCTGGGAACAATTCTTTTCCCACTGTGGAGCATGGATTTTACCCCTTCAACCCAGAGCACATCTTCTACTCTGGGAGCAATTTTTGAGCTCTTCCACCCAGATTAATACCTGAACTTATATTAGACTTATAATTAGAACCAGTTAAACCTTTAATTATATGCTATTTGCATTGTTTTCTGAGTCTTTATTACTTTTTCAAAAATTCTTAACCCTCTACATTATGAATTCTTTGAGGGCAGGCATTGATTTTATACACATGTGATGTCTTTCACATTGCCTACTATGCTATTCATGTGTACAGTGTGGATTTGGTAAGTATTTGTTTATTAACAGAGAATGTGACCAAATGTAGTAGTGGTAGGGTTGCCACATAAAATATAGAAAACGCAGCTAAATTTGAATTTCAGATAAATGACATAAATTTTTAGTATAAATGTACTGATGGGACATGCTTATACTAAAAAAATCATTCTTTTTTTTATTATACTTAAATCATTCGTTTTTAAAAGTCAGAAATTAACATTTAAATTGCATGTGTGAGTGTGTGTACGTGACTCTTTTGTTTTGTCTTACTAAGTCTGGCAGCCCTAGATGGTAGTGCATCTTTTATGTCTTTGTCAAAGTTTCCAATGTACTGAATATGAATTCCTAAACTTTCATCCAAGAATAAACTTACTAATAAGAAGAATAGAAGAAAAACTATATTTGTGAACCAAAAAGTCAGTGACTGAAGATGAGCGAATGTAAACAATTTGGTGATTGAACAGGAAAGGATGAATGTGAGAGCCTGCAGACTACACAGAAGAAAGGAGATGATACAGATTGGAGAAGAAAGGTGTCTGAAGACATAGATAGGATGGTGAGACAGCAAATAAGAACTTTGGGAGGCTGAGGTGGGCGATCATTTGAGCCCAGAAATTTGAGACTAGACTGGGCAACATAGTGAAACTCTGTCTCTACAAAAAGCAAAACAAAAAATTAACCAGGCATGGTGGCACATGCCCATAGTCCCTGCTACTTAGGAGGCTGAGGTGGGAGAATCACCTGAGCCCAGGGAGGTCGAGGCTGCAATGAGCCATGATCGTGCCATTGCACTCCAGCATGGGCAGCAAGAGTGAGACTCCGTCTCAAAACAAACAGGCCAGGTGCAGTGGCTCATGCCTGTAATCCCAGCACATTGGGAGGCCGAGGTGGGCAGATCACCTGAGGTCAGGAGTTCAAGACCAGTCTGGCCAACGTGGTGAAACCCCCATCTCTACTAAAAACACAAAAATCAGCCGGGCGTGGTGGCAGGTGCCTGTAATCCCAGCTACTCAGGAGGCTGAGGCAAGAGGCTTGAACCCAGGAGGCGGAGGTTGCAGTTAGCTGAGATCGCGCCATCGCACTCCAGCCTCAGGGACAAGAGCGAGACTTCGTCTCAAAAAACAAAGAAAAACAAAAAGAGACAGGAGAAACCAGTTTTTATGAAACAGCAAAAAGGGAATTAAAGACTTAAAAGAGAAAAAAGACCAAGAATGAAAAATTGATGAGAAGTGGAGTAGGGAAAAAAAAGCAGCTGATGAAAAAATAGAAATAGATTGAGGAGGTGGGAAGAATAGCAGACCCCTCTCTCCTCTCCTCCCCACCTATGTGCCCAGGGCATTTATCTGTTGCTGCTGCTGGTGGTGCAGATGTCACCAGTCACCCTGGGACCACAGAGAAGGGTTCACCTGCTCTTCTTCTCAGGAGAGCCAAGGTGCAGAGCTGGCCAACAGTTACAGCAAAAGAAGCATCAAATCAGCTGGAGTGAGGGAAGTAGACAGGGCTATAGAGAGCAAGCAGTGAGAGCATGCACCAATGTGCATACACACACACACACACACACACACAATAGAAACAAACCAAATCTCGGATTACTGGGATGGTGTGGCAAAGATAAGCTGAAGGGAGGAAACATGGGCTAGAATGAAAGTCTTTTAAATACAAGTTCATATGATATACCATGACGAGAGTAAAGTGTAAGGAAAATTTTTAAAAAGTTATGACAAATAATTTGTATTTTATTGGATGGTAGCTCTTTCTGAATTGCTCCAGACAGCATTTTTTCTTCCCAGCCTTCACAGGAAAGGATAGAGGATACTGAATCTCCTATCATTGGCTTTGTGTGGACTGGGAGACTCCTTTTTCCTTCCTTCAGGAAACGTTGAGGCATTGGTCAACCAGGAAACAACCACAGGTAAGTAACACTTTGAATTCATCTTCTTCAAAATTCTGACACTTGCCTAGAGTCCCAGGTCACTGCTTGATGGGCAGTTTTGTAAGCGAAGAACTTGCTTCCTCATTTTAGCTCCCTGCCTAGTTCAGTGGCTTATTGCTCATAACACACTGGTAAATGGGATAAAATAAAAAATAAATGTGGATGATCCTGCAAATAAACCTTACTTATGACTCTGGTTCCTAACACAGAGTTTGTATGTGCAGGGGAGAGATAGGGGTGGTTTGCTGAAGAATTTTATTGTTTTGTTTCCAAAACTAAATGAAGAACAAAGAAAATCTGAGCTGATTGCCCAAGTTTGTTTTCAATTCAACTTCAAAGAGGGAAAGCGTACTTTCCTAGGGAGCTGTGGGAGGGCTGCTCAACTCTCCTGACTTGAAAACCTGTAAATCAGCTGTGCTGTCAAGAGAGCCCTTCCCAGGAATAAACCACCATTTTCTCTTCTGTCTCCTTGTCTTTCACGAATACCATTAGAGAGAATGAAGAACTATGGGCTACATACTCTTGTATTTTTATAGATTATTAGTTGTATGTCCAAAAACTAATGTTAAAGTACTTGTGTCAACCTAGAGGATGATCTCTAGAGGCAAGCCAAAGGGCTCTGTCTTGTCTAGTTTATCATTATTTGTCGGAGACTTAGATGAAGATAGAAAGGAATGCTCATCAAATTTGCATGTGAGTATTATTTTGGGAGTAGAGAGAAATCCATGTATGATGGAATTAAGATTCACAAAAGCCAAAACCAAAAACTCTAACATCTGCAAAGAACGGCCAAATCTAACAGCATGAAACTTAGTATAAGTAAATTTAGGTCATAACCCTTGGATCTCTCTTTCTCTGACACACACAGACACATACAAACACACACACAGCTGCATTCCTGTCAACTGAAAGGCGCATGGCTTATTGGCACCTGAATAACAAAGGTTCATGGATTTTTATTTCAATAAAACCCAGCAATATGATGTGGCTGCTGAGAAAGCTAATGGCCTTTTTGAATGTGGTAATAGACTTGTAATGGCTTGAATGAGGGAAGTGATTGTCTTGCTCCCAGAGCTGGCTGGAACAATTCTGGTGTGTTACATTCAGTTCTGAGGTTCTGGGAAACAATGACAAACTAGACTACATTTGAAAGGGAATAATCTTTGAGTAAGGAAATTCAAAACGATTCCCCATGAGTTGTACCCGAAATATTACCTATAGAAGAGAAGGTTCATAGGCAATGAAAGTTAGCTCAATTTATTCATCAAATACCTGAAGGGCTATCAAATGGAAAAGAAATCAGACATGTTCTCGTGAATGGTAAAGCTAGAGCTAATAAATTGATGTTACAAGGAAATAGATATTGGTTCAATATAAAGAAATAGTGTCTGAACTTAGAATTAGTTAGTTTACAGGAGTTCGTTCCCCAATAGAAGAAATTCAAGGACAGGCTTGGAAAACCACTGGGTTGGGTGTTAAGGGATTCCTTAAAACGATAAATGTATTAGACAACATTTAAGGCCCAGTATAATCTGGTCAGTAAATTTACATTTTCTAAAGTCAAACAAACCGGATCCAAAATTTAGTCTATGTGAAACTGACAAAATACATAACGGCTTTGTTCCTCAGTTTCTTCATCTATAAAATAAAGATATTAATAGAAATTAATTTAGGATTATTAGGAAGATAAACTGAAAACATGCATGTATAGTGATTAACGCAGAGTAATTATTTAATAGATGACGCTTTGCTTCATTTTAAGATTTAGGTACCTTCCAACCCTGGCAGTTGGGACTCACTTGCTATAAAAGCTTATGTTTCATCTCGACAGTATTTACATTGGGTCTTCTTTCAAAATTCCCTAGTGGTACAGAGCTTGGCATTAATTTATTTATTTGTCATCCCTCAGCGTGATATAGAAGCTATGAAGAAGGCTTAGAACTTATTCACACTCTGCTGGCTGAGACTGTAGTGCAGTTATTGCATAATAAGTACCTAGAAAATGTTTCTTTCTCATGAGTAGTAATGTTACCTTGGGAAAATGTAGAAGAGAAGAGGTAAATACATAGGTCTTGATTTCAATCTTATGACAAACTCCTCACATATAATTTGCACCCCATTAATTAACTTAGAGTTTTTTTTTTTTTATCGTTGCTTCTGATGTTTGCTATTAAAATATAAAGAGTACTACAAGGGGGAGCTAGGACTCTGAAAATATGAGTTACAGGCAATAGGAAGAGATGCTCTGGATAAGAAGACTGGGAGGGATGATGCATCCAGGCTAGTGGGGGAAGGAATGAGTACAAAATATTTGGATCACAGGGCATCTTAGCATTCAAAAATGGACCTCCAGATGTATGGTATACACTACCTTCTTCTCTAAAGATACAGTCTTTGCACACAAGAAATATAGATAGGTATACATTTGTGTATATATATGCAAAAATTATACCTTTAGAGAAGAAAGTAATATATACTGTACACCTTTGCATACATATGTATATAACTATGTGTATGCATGTATGTGCACGTGTATATACCCAGGAATATGGGACATTATGCATATCATGGATATGCAACCTTTGCAGTTCCACAGGGCTACGTGCATAGAAAGGTCCCACTCTTGGTTTAATTCTATGCTGTATCAGGATTAAAATGTTTGGTAATTTTTGAACATGTAGCAAACATTTTAATTTTGCACTGCATCCTGCTTATACATAGGGGTATGTGTGTGTGTATACATAATCTTAAAAGAGAAAGGGACTTTACTACTTGTCTAATTGAGCATTTCCTCTCATTTCCATTTTATCATTCTCCATGCTTTTCTATTACATAGATGCCTTATTATTTATTGTTTTTGCTTTCATTTTTATATATATTTACCTTTCATTTATATATTATATAAATATATATACATATATTATATATAATCTTTTTTCAGACAAGGTCTTGCTCTGTCATCCAGGCTGAAGTGCAATGGCGTGATCTCAGCTCCCTGCAGCCTCCACCTTCTGGGCTGAACCCATCCTCCCACCTCAGCCTCCCAAGTAGCTAGGACCACAGGCGTGCACCACCACACTCAGCTAGTTTTGTACTTTTTGTATAAACAGGGTTTCATCATATTTCGCAGGCTGTTCTCAAACTCTTGAGCTCAAGCAATTTGCCTGCCTTGGCCACCCAAAGTGCTGGAATTATAGGTGTGAGCCATTATGCCCAGACTCATTTTTATATTTTGAATAACACCAGTGGTGAATACTGATATAATCCTTCTAGCTATTTTTAAATAAATATAGATTAATATGTATGTATATTATTACTTTCTTACATAAATGAGATCACACAATTCATCTTCACTCCTATTTCACTTGAAGACATGCATTAGAGGTCTTTACAGATAGACACACATAGATCATCATGATTTCTGGAGATTACTAATGGGACAGTCTGTCCTCCGTTTCCATGGGTTTTCTATCAGTGGATTCAACCAACCTATGTATTCAGAAAAATAAATGGATGGTTGCATCTGTACTGAACGTGTATGAAAGCTTTTTTCTTGTTATTATTCTCTAAAACTACAGAATAACAACTATTAAATAGCATTATATTGTATTAGGTATTATAAACAATGTGGAGATGATTTAAAGTATACGGGAGGATGTGTGTAGGCCATTTGTAAATACCAAGTCATTTTATATAAGGAACTTGAGCGTCCATGAATTTTGGTTATTTTTGGGGGACGGAGTTCTGGAACCACCAAGGGGTAACTATAATTTACTAGGTCATCTACAAGTATTATAGTACCCTGGGATGTGATTCATCTGAACGGGAAGGTCTGGATTATTTTAGTGTAATAGGTAATCTCTTGTTATTTCTGCATATTTTGGACTTCAACCGACTTTTGGCCACGTTTACTCTACACTTTCCAGTTTTGTAAGACTATTCTTTTTTTTTTTTTTTTGAGACACAGTCTCTACCTGTCGCCCAGATTGGAATGCAGTGGCACAATCTTGACTCACTGCAAGCTCCGCCTCCCGGGTTCACACCATTCCTCTGCCTCAGCCTCCCGAGCAACTGGGACTACAGGCACCTGCCACCACGCCCGGCTAATTTTTTGTATTTTTAGTAGAGACAGGGTTTCACCGTGTTAGCCAGGATGGCCTCGATCTCCTGATGTTGTGATTCACCAGCCTCGGCCTCCCAAAGTGCTGGGATTACAGGCGTGAGCCACCACGCCCGGCCTGTAAGACTATTCTTAACAGAAAGATGGAAACGGTATAAGAATGATGCCATTGGACTACCACCCTCTCATCTGTCAAAATTACGTAAATTATCTTGAACAAGAGACCTAATTCTTCCTTTTTATTTTTCTGCTAAGTAGCTAAAAATCTTATTTGGTTGGCTTCAAGGTTTTTTCCTTTCCCAATAATCTCAACTTATTCTGGACTTTTATTTTTTCGGATAATGTTTTCACATATTCACGTCATTCTTTGGTATTCATTCTTATCTCACCTCTTTGTGAAGTGTGCTTATCTTCCTCAAATCTGAGCTCATCAGTCAGACAGTTCCCTGGGTGATATTATATGCCTCCCTTGCTTTATCCTTACTGATAATTAAGTTACTACTAATTAAGGTAATACAGAGAATCCTCAACAACACCTCGGTAGTTTATTTGTTAGAATCTCTGATAATTGATCAAAACAATTTTCTTTCATCTTTAAAAATAAGTTTCAATTGTTGGCTCACACAGCCAAAATAAGCATAAATAATGAGGTTTTGAGGAGAGATTAGTAGTCTATTCAGGTACAGAAGAAGTACATGTGCCTAAACCAAAGCAAACCCAAAGTGGTCTAGTATTGGTCATAGCATTAGTGGAACGAATGAACGAATATATGCATGAATTTAAGACCAGGACTTTATAATATTTACTCCTTTAGATGAACATGTAATGTAGCTAATCTTTTTAGTTATTGCAGGGTTGTTTTTTTCTCAGATTCCTTTCTTGCATTTTAATCTTGATCAAGCTATGGAGTAGAATCCTAAATTAAATGTAAAATTCTTACAGTTTTCAAAGGAATGATTCCTTAAAAAATCAGAGTCTCAACACAATAGTAAGATCTTGTGATTTTTGTCCTAAAGCAAAATGGGATACAATAATAAGGGATATGACCATTGATCTAAATTGTTGTAAAAGAGTAAAATTAAATCAGAACTCTGAAATAATATGAGCACATTCTTTGTAAGTTTGCGTTTTCGGGCCCATGGCTTTTATCAGACTGTGAAAGAGGTTGTATACCTCCATATATTAAAAAACAGATGAGACAATTTTATAATAATAAAAACAGAAGAAATTAATATTTTAGCATGTATTTAGATATGTAGACTATGTTAATTTCAAAAGTCAGGTGTAAAGCTCTTGTGACAGCTGAAAATAAATTCACTATCCACTTTTGATTAAGAGGCCTAAAACTAAATTATGATTTTAAAACTTGTAAGGTATTTTCCACATTATGGTCTGTTTTAAGTATGGTTTCTGCAGAATATATTTCTATATTAATTGATATGATCATACAATGTTTTTTCTGCCTGTTGTTGTGACAGATTACATTGATAGAGTTTTGAATGTTAAATTAGCTTTGCATAATTAGAGTAACTCCTACATGGATGTGGGATATAATTCTTTTTATATATTGTTGGATTTGATTTTCTAATATTTTGTTGAGGATTTTTTGTCTGTCTTTGTTCATAAGATATAGTGGTCTGTCACTTTTCTTGTAATGTCTCCATCTGGTTTTAGTATTAGGGCAAGGCCTTATAGAATGAGTTAGGAAGTATTCCCTCTGCTTCTAAAGGAGACTGTGGAGAACTGATGTTCTTTCCTTCCTTCAGTGTTTGGTAGAATTCACCAATGAAACCATCTGGGCCTCCTGCTTTCTTTTTTAAAAGGTTAATAATTATTGATCCAATTTCTTTACTAGCTCTAAGGTTATTCAGGCTATCTATATCTACTGGTGTTTGGTAGTCTGTGTTTTCCATGTGAAAATGGTTCATTTCATTTAAGTTATCCAATCTATTGGTGTATAGTTTTTCATAGTATTTCTTTGTTATCCTTTTTTTCTGTTAACTTTATTGATGTCTGTTGAAATATTAACTTTTTTGCTTGTTTTAGGCTTAATTTTCTCCTCTCTAATTTCCTAAGGTAAGCTGAAGTATCACATTTTAGATATTTTTCTTTTACAACATATGCATTTAATGCCATACATGTTCTTCCAAACATTTCTTTGCTACACCCCGCAAATTTTAGTAAATTATAATTTCAGTTTCATTTAGTTCAAAATGTTTTTAAACTTCTCTTGAAGCTTCTTCTTTGGCCCATGAATTATTTAGAGGTATGCTTTTTAAATATTTATATTTCCAAATATTTGGGACTTTTCTAGACACCTTTCCTATTGATTTCTACTTTAATTAAACTGTGGTCAGAGAACACAGTTTGTATAATCTTTATGTTCTTAAATTTGTTGAGGTGTGTTTTACGGTCAAAACGTGGTGTATGTTCATTCAAAACTTGGTGAATGTTCTTCAGAAGCTTGAGATGAAGTAAATTCTGCTGTTGGATGGAGTATTCTATAGATGTCATTAGATCAAGGTGATTGATAATGCTGCTCAGGTCATCTATAGCCTTGATTTTTTTGCCCACTGGCTCTATCAAAGGGATTCTCCACCCATAACAGTGACACAGGGATGGTTAAGTCTGTACCTCTAACAGTGGATTTGTCTAGTTCTCTTTTCATTTTTATCAGTCTTGTCTTACGTATTTTGACGCTCTTGGTAATGCTTACATGTTTAAGATTGTTGTCTTCTTGGAGAATTGTTCCCTTTATCCTTATGTGGTACCCCTTTTTATTCCTAATAATGTTGCTCATTCTGGAGTTGGCTTTGTCTGAAATTAATTTAGTTGCTCCAGCTTTCTTCTGATTACTTTTAGCATGTTATATATTTTTCCATCCCTTTACTCTTAACCTGAGTGTTTAAAGTGGGTTTCTTGTAGATAACATATAGTTGTATCTTGTTATTATCCACTATGATAGTAGTGTCTTTTATTGGTGTATTTAGACGATTCACATTTAAGGAATTATTGATATACAGTTGACATTTGAACAATACAGGTTTGAACTGTGTGGTTTCTCTCTCTCTCTCTCTCTCTTTTTTAGTGCTTGGGTGACCCTAGGCAATTTTATTACTTTATCCCTGAACCTCAGTTGCCCTCATAAGATGGGGATAATAATAGCACCCATTTCATCATTATGAAAATTAAATACATTAAGAAAAACACCAGTATGTGCCTAGCACCTGCTAAACACTCAACAAAGGTTATCTGTACACATTGATATCTCAGACAGGGACAGGATGTTTTAACACAGAAAACAGGAGGTTTTAGCCTCTTACTTGTTCTTCTGGCTCCCGAAACATGAGCTGCCCCGTCCCAGTTCATCCAAGCCTATCAAGATAGTTGTCCTTGTCCTTAATCTCCACAGGTGTTCAATGTGAGCCAACTGTCAGATGGCTTTCATCTGCACAACTGAATAACCCATTTATGCCTAGTGTTCCATTATTGGAACGCTAAGCTTATTGAAGTTATTTATATCCTAATGTTGTTCAAGGTCATTACCAAGATCTGACTTTTCACACAAAATAATTTGTAACCGCTAGCATAAATGGGATAATCAAAACAATTGTGGCAGTTTTAGGGAGACGAAACTCTAGAGTTTAATCTTCCGGCTTGACTGACTTGGAAGCGTTCCTGTCAGTATAAAACATCTTGTTGGGGATGGTGGAGAAGCTGAGGCCGGCTGCGCGGCTGTGCTTCCAGCTCATGGCCAGGTCGTAGTCCCGCTGCAGGCTCTGCTGCAGGCTGTCGGCCACCTTTTTGCTGAGGGCTATGTTGGACCTTGCAATCGGGCTGGATGGGGCCGGAGGGTGGGGGTGGGGGCTAATCGAAGGGGACAGGTTTTTGAAGCCACCCAAAAGTTTGAGAAATTTCAGTTTCTGTTCCTCGTTTTCAAAACCAGCGGTATCCCACTGGCCAAACTGGGTTCCCGTCCACTCCCTGGTTTCAGAAGCTTCCGTTTTGCCTGACTCGCGATCAATCTCTTCTTGCAAGGTGTTTCGTCTCACCTGGTCTATGTGCGCCTCGTCCATGTTGCCTTTCTTTTCCAACACCACTTCTAAGTCCGTGTCTGTTTCCTCCTCCCAAGGTTCTCCTGCTACCCCATTCTTTTCTCTTCTTCTTTTTCTTCCTTTTCAGAGCCGGCTCCTCAATGACTGACGCTCTACCTTCTTCTTGGACTTCATCTTTTTCTTCGCAGGAGCCTTAGGGCCATCTCCTATGGGGATGTATTCCGGAGCCTCCGCTTTGACTGGTTTCTTTTTACTTCGTTTCCTAGGGCAGCTCTCCATGGACCTGGAGGGCTTGGAGTGGCCTGGGAGGGCGTCTCCCTCCTGGTGGATTTTTCTTCTTCTTCTTCTTCACCTTCCCACTGTGTTCCCTGGGGCTCTTCTGCTTCCGCTTCTGCCCCAAGGCTACCTATTCCTCACCCTCTTTCCCCACTGAGCAAGTGTCCACAGCATCCCCGACCTCGCAGAACCAAGGGTCCGGGACTGAGAAAGCTGTGGGGTCCTGGGCCCCCTTTTTTTCCTTCTTATGTTTTTGAGCTTCTTGCCAACTCTGGTTTCCTCCTCACCCTGGCTGGGTCTGGGGAGATTTTCACCCCAGAGGCATGGGACATGGCCAGAGGCAACTTCTTTTTCTTCTCCCACTGAGGAACTCCAAGTGGCCAAGCACCCGCTTCCTTGGGCCGGATGACTTCTCCGTCCGCCTGGCACGCAGCGCGGTCTCAGCGTGGTCTACGTGCTCCTCGCAAAGGGTGCTGACACCCTTCTCTTCTTTTTCTTCACTAGAGGCATCTCAGGTGATCACCAAGACCTGACTTTTCACACAAAATAATTTGTAACCTCTAGCATAAATGGGATAATCAAAGCAAGTGTGGCAGTTTTGTGGGGACCCACTCTTAGAGGGGGCTGTGGCTTTTATAGGAGAAACGTGGGCAAAGTAATCATCATTGTTTAAAATTGAGTATTGAGTCCCTGGTTCTTTGACCACTTTCTTCTTTTTCTTCTCTAGGAGCCCAGGGCCCAGGTCTACTTTGTGTGTCTTGGCGATCATTCCGGTGGGCCAAACTTCCCCGCCTGCACGTGAAAGCCGGCTCCGCCCTGACCCGGAAGTCCACTTTCGAGTTGCACGTGTGGCTTCTCTTATACACAAATTTTCTTCCATCTCTGCCACCCCTGAGACAGCAAGACTGCTACCTTATTTTCCTCCTCCTCCTTAGCCTACTCAACATGAAGATGATGAGGATGACCACCTTTAGGATGATCCATTTCCACCTAATGACTGGTAAATAAATTTTTTCTTCCTTAAAATTTTCTTAATATTTTCTTTTCTTTAGTTTACTTTATTATAAGTATATAATATATATAATACAAAATATGTGTTAATAGACTGTTTATGTTATTGTTAAGAATTCCAGTCAACAGTAGGCTATTAGTAGTTAAGTTTTTGCATAGTCAAAAGTCATACACAAAATTTCAGCTGCATGTGGGAACAGCGCCTCTAACCCCCACACTGTTCAAGAGTCAACTGTAATTGGATTAATATCTGCCATATCTGTAACTATTTTCTCTTTATTGAATTTCTTATTTCTTTTTGCCCCTTCTTTTCCTGCATTTACTGGTTTAACTGAGCATTTTATATGATTTCATTTTATCTTCTCTCTTCGTGTATAAATCATACTGTTTTTTTAAAATTGTGGTTTTCCCTAGATTTTAAGATATGAATTTTAAAATAATCTACGTCTGCCTTCAAATAATGCTATTGCACTTCAAATGTAGTGAAGGTTCCCTACAGAATAGTATTCCCAGTTCTTCCTTTCTGTCCCTTGTGACATTGCTGCCATTCATTTAATTTAACCATTTGCTATAATCACCCAAAACATTAATAACATACTATCATTTCTTTATACAAACTATTATTTTTTAGATCACTTGATAATTAAGAAACTTTATTTTACTTTCCTTTATTACTTCTCTAATTCTCTTCCTTTCTTTATATAGTAGACTCAAGTTTCTGACCTTTCTCATTTTCCTTCTGCTTGAAGAATTTCTTTTAATATTTTTTGTAGGTCAGTTTGCTAGGAATGAATATCTTCAGTTTTTGTTTGTCTTAGAAAGTCTTTCTTCTTCACTTTTGAAGGACAAAGTTTGCTGGGTATAGAATTCCAGGATGGTGGAATTTATTCTTGCAATGCTTTAAATTTTTTACTTTACTCGCTTGCTTCTCTGGTTTCTAATAAGTCCACTGTAATTCTTACCTTTGCTTTTCTGGCTTATTTCCTGTCGTCTGGCTTCTTCTAAAAGATTTTCTCTGTGACTTTGGTTTCCTGCAGTTTGAATATGGTATGCCTAGATAGGGGTTTTTAAAAGTATTTATTCATCTTGGTGTTATCTGTGCTTCCTGAATTTGTAGTTTGGTAACTGTATTAATTTTCCAGGGCTGCCATAACAAATTACCTATCACAAACTGAGCCATTGATAACAACAGAAATGTATTCCCTCGCAGTTCTGGAGGCTGGAAGTCTGAAATGCAGCTGTTAGCAGGGCCATGCTCCCTCTGAAACTTCTCTGGGGAGAGAATCCTTATTTGCCTCTTCCAGCATCTGGTTGCTGGCTATCCTTGGCATTCCTTGCTGGTAGCTGCATCATTTCAATTTCTGCCTCTATCTTCACATGGCCATCTTTCCTCTGTGTGTGTCTATGTCATCACATTACCTTCTTATAAGGATAGCATTCATTGGATTTAGGGCCCACCCAAATCCAGTATGACTTCTTCTGAACTAATTACATCCACAAAGACCCTATTTTCAAGTAAGGTCACATTCTGGGGTTCTGCATGGAAATTAATTGGGGTGGTGCAGTCTTCAAGCCCGTACAGTGTCTGTCATTAACTTTGGAAAGTTTTTGACCAATATTACTTCAACTGTTTCTTCTGCCTGTTCTTACTTTCTTCTTCTTCTGGTATTCCAGTGATGCATATGTTACATCTTTGAAATGATCTCACAGTTCTTGGATGTTCTATTCTGTTTTATATTCTTTTTTTTTCCTCTTTGCATTTCAGTTTAGGAAGTTTCTATTGACCTATGTTCACTATTTCTCTGTTCAGTCACATCCAATCACTGATGAACTCATGAAAGCCATTCTTCATTTCTGTTCTGGTGCATTTGACTGTTAACATTTCCTTTTGATTCTTTCTTACAGTTTCCACTTTTCTCTTTCATTGCCTATCTGTTATTTTATGTTGTCTTCTTTTCTGTTAGAGCCCTTAGCATATTAATCATAGCTATTTTAATTTCCATCTGATCATTTCAATCTCTAATATCAGAGTCTAATTCTAATGATTGCTTTTTTTCTTCAGACTGAGTTTTTCTTGCCTTTTGGCATGCCTTGTAATTTTTTTATTGAGAGCTGGGCAGGTTGTACTGGATATTAGGAACTGAGATAAATAGGGCTTTCCCATGAGTATTTATATTAATATAGCTAGGAGTCAGGCTGGATCTGTGTTTGATGTAGCTGTACATGGCAGAAGCTTTAAATTCTTCTAGCATTCTTGCTTTTGTCTCTCCTGACTTTGGGCTTCCCTAAATATTCTTCCCAGAGAAATATCTCTATCTTGCACTATAATCCACTGTTATTGTACTGACACCCTATTATGGTGGTGGTAAAGTATGGGTGAGGGGAGAACATTCTATAATCTGATGAAATCTGTTTTTTAGCGGGCCTGTGTCTTGGATCTGAGACCATCACAAGCGTTTCTCCTGTGGTATAGTTTCCCTATCTCGCTCCCTGTCCCCTAGCTCCCCACTCCTTTTCCTGGCTGCAGGGTTCCCCATCCATTTCCTTGAAGCCCTACTATGTTTTCCTCCTCCTAGGTGAGACAGATGAGACCACAAGGCTAGAGGGGACTGCAGCGGGAGAAATGTTCTTCTCCCAGCAGGAATAAGGCTCTGGTAGAATAGACTTTTGTTATGGAGAAGGCTCTGAGTGTGCTATTTCACAGTGATTACCTATCTACTACCTTGCCAGAGCTAGGAGAATATGGATCTTCATCATGAGAACCTGGTGGGGTTCCCGGGTCACCAAAGTTGGGTGGGTGCTGTTTAAGATAGAACATTTCTAACTCTCATCCTAGTTCACACACAGCCTCCAGCAAGTCATCAAAATTACCATTTAAATGTTTCTGCAAATGTATGGCTTACCTTAATCTTCTGGTTCAGGTAAGCACATTTTGACTGTGATTCTCTGGATGTGCCTGGCTCTCCAGATTTTAGAGTAATGGTTTGCTCTGAGACCTGTTTTCTGATGGGTCCCAGAAAAGTCACTGAATTTTGGAGTGATGACTTCTAACCTTTATATGTGTCAGAGCTGAAACCAGAAACCTATCTGGAGTTATTTTTAATTATTTATTCATAATCTAATTTTCTGCTTATTTATAATAACAAATTTAAAAATTCTTTAAAATATTCAACAATCGTTTAAATTTTTCTTCACATATCTGGTCCCATTTTCTTGCATATCAATCCATACCACTGAGATTTGTTGTTGTTTTGCCTTTCCTGGCATTTCTATGAGGCAGATATGAGCTGTGTGACCTTGGGAAAGTTACTTATCCTCTTCGTGCTCCAGTCTCCTCATTGGTAATATACAGTATTAATAGTACTTGTCTTTTAGGATTATAATGGAGATTAAATGAGATAATGTATATAAAAGCTTAGCACCATAAATACCTGGCACCAAAAAAAAAAATGTTCTCAATAAATGTCAATTCCTTATTAACACTTTTATTGTCAATCTCATTCTCCAAATAGAAAAAATAAAGTTAAAAATTCTTTTCAAAAATTCACTTGTTACTTCTGGATTGTTTGTTTTAGAATTTTCCTCACTTCGACCTGCAGCTGGCAGCTAAGTGTAGGAGCCATGGACTTGACCACACTGGAACTTGGTCAGACAAAGTACCATCATCCTAATTGTGTGCCAGGACCACAGTTCACTGAATTAGTTCCTCTGAAGTTTCCTTTCTCCTCCTACATGCCAGCAGCATAATACAGCACAGACAATTGCTTCAAATCAATTCAATATGAAAGTGGCCCCTGGAGAAAGGCACTAAATATTCTAGTTTTCTAGTCTTTTGCAACATTTCGAAATTCAAAAAAAGATTTTTAGTCTTCAATTATCATAGAAATGTTGTATTTTAAGATTTCAACTGGTGTATTTTAATTTTATTTTCTTAAGAAGTAATCCTCTCTCAATTTTGCTAGTATTGTATTATATTGGGGTATTGGTGGTAGAAGGAAGATGGGGTGAACAGTTTCAAAAAAGATTTTGCATGATTCAAAACTGTATAACCATAAGCTTATTTCTAAAACTCCATTTACAGCAGGGACCAAGGCTGGAAGTTCTGACAATGGCCTTAGGGGAGCATTCTCTCCTGAAAACTGTGGAGCTGAATGATGATGAACACCAGTGCTAACCGGGCACATTTAAAGAAATTCAACTTTAAAGGATGACTGAATCTTAAAAAGTCTTTACGTGAACTTCCAATAGGCAGGTTTTTTGCATTTATATGTAGAAGACAGAAGAGTTCCAGTTTCTGTGTCATAATTTCTTACACTTTTTTGTTACATTCAATTCCATGAGTCTATTTTACTTTTCATACTATCTTTCCTTTCTCTTGAAATTATGGTAAATTTTCATAAACATATAAGTGTTTTGTTGTTCAATGCTTTAATGCTGTTAGTGGGACAGCAAAGGTTTGTCTACCTAGTACGTTCCAAGCTAATAGTCTATCCAAGAATGATGGTTTTCTAGGCTTTTATTTAATACATCCAACAATGGAATTCAATACCTCTAGGTTATTTCTACGAGTGTATACCATCTTTAATTTGGACCAGTTGTTTTTATAATCCAATAGCACTTGATGTAATTACCTTTTAAGGTTATGAAGTCCTTTGGTAGCTGTCACCTCATTTGATCTTTATAACAATGAGTGAGCAGGGAAGGGCAAGCAGCTGTTGCTAGATCCTGAATAGCCAAATGCATGTGCTCTTGTAGAACTGTAACAAAGCAGTCTTGTAGGAATAGTTTTTACATAAGGGTCTGATGTCTCCTGGTGAGATGTACAGAGGATTTTGCATTCCATGTTTCTAGGATTCTCATTCCAAAGAAGAGATCAAGTTTGCTCCCAATTTTTGTAGTAGGGGTGCATAGAAATTGCTAAATGTAGGGTACTCCAGAAGGCATAGAACTGACTCTGAAGGAGAAAAAAACGACATTAGTCACCATTAAGGAAGGTCTTTCCTAAATAAAATTAATTCCTGGTTCAAAGTAATCCCCCAACCCCCTAGTTAGCTGATCATGATCATTGTACTTTCTTTTATTTTCTTTATAGCACTAACCACTCTCCGATCTTTTTTTTTTTTTGACAGGGTCTCGCTCTGTTGCCCAGGCTGGAGTGCAGTGGCGCAATCATAGCTCACTGCAGCCTTAGTCTCCTGGGCTCAAGCGATCTTCCTGCCCCAGCGTCCCAAGTAACTTGGGAGTAGCTACCACATCTGGCTACTTTTTTTTAAATTTTTTTTTTTTTTTTTTTTTTGCAGAGACGAGATCTTGCTATGTTGCCCAGGCTGGTCTGATCTTTCTGGATGTTACTGCTGACTTCCTTTGCATCTGTCTTTCTCCTCTAGAATTCCTGATTTCTTAGAGCACATACTTGATCTTTTTTTTTTTTTTCTTTTTTTGTATCACTGAATCCCTAGCCCCTAGAAAGATAAATGGCAAATAGTAGGTGCTCCGAAAGTATTTCTCCTTGCAACATCAGCTCCAGATCTGGGTATGAATAAACTTAAGGGTAGTGTCTATTAAATGATCTTTATGCTGATCTTCAGGGAGCTTGCTGTAATTCCTTAGCCAAGATGACTATAAAACTCTTGCTCAAAAATCTTTAATGAATAATTTCAGTTGTTCATATAAAAACCTCTTGTTCATTCAACCAAGTCCTGATCACTGAATGCCTAAATTTCTCTTAGTTCTGTTTGTTTTTCTCACTTTCTCTGTCCTCAAGTGTGGCAATTATGGGAGAACCTGCTTTAAAAAGTATAGTTGGCTGATCACCTCCAGCAGTAGAAACTGCTTATCTGCCATGCATTCCTGCTGAGACTATGGTCTCTCTGGATTGCTTTCAAACAATAACTGAGCATGGTGGGGCTACTAGAGCTAGCCCTTCTACTCCCAACACAGAACTTTTCTATGAACAATCTTTATTCAGGATACTCAAATCCCGACTGATATGGTTGACTCTGTGTCCCCACCCAAATCTCATGTTAAATTGTAATTCCCAATACTGGGGGAGGGACCTGGTGAGAGGTGACTGGATCATGGGGACGGATTTCCCCCTTGCTGTTCTCGTGATAGTGAGAGAGTTCTCACGAGATCTGATGGTTTAAAAGTCTGTAGCACTTCTTCCTTCGCTCTCTCTCCTGCTCTGCTATGGTAAGACATGCTTGCTTCCCTTTTGCCTTCCACCATGATTATAAGTTTCCTGAGGCCTCCCAGCCATGCTTTTTGTATAGCTTGCAGAACTGCAAGTCAATTAAACCTCTTCCCATTGTAAATTATCCAGTCTCAGTTAGTTCTTCATAGCAGTGTGAGAACAGATAATACACTGACCAAGCCAGACAAGATTTTCTGAGTCACAGTGCCATCTAAGGCCCTTCCCATCCAATCCTGCTTCCTTCCCTCTGTCCTTTCCTAGGTATCACACTGCATCACTGCCTGCCTAAACCTGTTCTCACATCCCTCACAGGCATTTCTGCACACAAATCTCTTGCATGTCTAATTCCATCTTAGCATCTGCTTCTTGGAGGACCAAATCTGCCATAGCACCGTATTCCAGGCCATCTGCGTTTTTGTGTCACTGCAGCAGCCTTTTTACAGTCCCACACCTTTAATTTTTCTCTCTATCAATTCTCCACATTGCAGCCAGAATGATCCTCAGAAATTCCAAATCTCATCCCTTCCTTCTCTGCTTACACTTGCAGGATGAAGAAACTTCTTTAAAGATGTCTATAGGACTTATCTTCTAGTCTTACTCTCCTATCTGTCCCTTTGCCCCTCCTCATGGCTCTGTAATCGAAGTCAACCTATTTGCAGTTCCACTAATGAGCAGAACATGTTCACATCTGGTACTCAGATCCAGGGTTTTGGAGTCGTACTCCTTCCTTTCACCTTTTCTCTGCTTCCTTTGGCTCACAACTGTTCATCCTTCATCTCCCAGCATGGATGGAATTTCTTCCAGAGAACTTCCTTGCTCTTACCAAGTCTGAGTTAGGTACTCTCTCTATGTGTTCTTATATCATTTTTCATTTCCCCTTTATATTAGTTACTACTCTTTAGCATATGGCAAAAAATGAACTTGAGCTAACCGGAGCCAAATAAAATTCGTGAAATCTACTGGAAAGATACTAGAGTGGATCAAAATTAAGGGAAGAACCAAAAAAGGAACAATGGAAAGGCAGCTCAGATGACCTCTTGAGCTGGAATAATGGGCTTAAATGCCCTCGGAACCTTTCTTCCTCTCTTTCTGTGCGTCTGACTCATTCTTTTAGGTTGGTTGCCTCCATAAACTTGGATTCATGGCTGACAGCAGCTCCTGGGCTTACATCCTCACAGCTTGGAGCCTGAGTGGAAGAAAAAGCTATTTCTTCTAGCTACAGATAAAGACAAACAAAAACCAGCAAAGACTCTGATTGGCCAGTTTATTTTGTGAGTCCACTTCTTTCCCAGTCACTTGCCCTGGGGGGTGAGCAACTATACTATTGGACCATACCATTGAAGATACAAGTTTAGATCTTATATTCAGTCCTCAACCAATCACTATCTTCAAGGAAGAACATGAAAGAAAAGGACTATACTACTAAAGCAGTGGGAAAACCCACTCCCCTAAAAAATAGAGATTTTCAGAAGATGAGGAAGATGCTAGATTGAAAGAAAAATATGTATCTATCTATAAAGCTTAATAACGGCATTCAGTTACAGGTAACAGAAAACAGCAAAATATTGGCCCCAAAATAAGGGTTTTATTTGCCTCCCATAATAAGAAGTCCAGAGGTAGGCGGTCAATGGGTCTTGGAAAACTTTCTAATCACTTCTAGAATCCAGGTCACTTCCGTATTCCTTCTGAGCCATCCTTAGCGTGCGCTTGTCACTCCTAGCCATGAAATTGCTACTCTAACTTCCAACATTATGCCCAAGTTTCAGGCAAGAAGAAGGGGAAGGGCAAAAGCATGTGCTAAGTCTGCTTGCCTTTTGAAGAGCTTTAATAGAAACTCAACTTAAAGACTTTTCCATTGGCCAGAATTGTGACCCTTGACCATCTCCAGCTGTGGGAGAGGCCTGGAAGTATAGGATGTTAGCTAGACACACTGTTGACCCAAATCATGACTCTTAATGAAAAGAGGAACATAGACACTGGGTAGGCAATTAGTAGTGCCTCTCTATCTTGTACGCCAGACAATCAAGTTTGGCTGAAAGGGTAAAAAAAAAAAAATTACTTCCAGGACTCCTTAAAAATATCATTCACACATGGCTTTCATAGAAGGTGACAACAACAGTAAAAAATGACTACAACGTCTGGGGCTTACAAAGTACCTGGGACCAACACAAAGGAAGTACTTGGGGTGGAGGGTGGGAACCCTAGTAATTGATGATGCGGGACTGTGTTCCGGCATGACATTTCTTAAGGGACTGGGATTTGATCTTACCCTCCTGTTACAAGCTGATATGTCTGCCTACCACGGTTTCATGGATGTTGTCACAGAACATATGAGATTCCTGAGTCAGACAAAGGACTATCCCCCATGGCAGAGCAAGCAGCGTGAGCATCATCATGCTTGCATTGGTTCCCCAGGGTAGACACTGAGTTTGGGAATCCACCATTTTAATTGAAAGCAGTAAGCAAGTCTGCTTTTTGTCTGGGAGGGAGACATTACTTATCCTCTAGGTTGCTGCCTGCAAACAACCTGAGTAATGGTCTGGGTAAAGAGCAATCAGGGCATTGCATTTTTGGCAGGCCCAACAAGATGAGCAGGGATGCAAAAGCCTATAGGAGGACTGTTTCTTAAAGCAATTCATCCCTCAATCCTACACAGTCTTAGCTTCCAGTGAATTTTTATGAGTATACCACTTTGTTGGTCACTCTGATAAACTTGACCTACACAGATTGGGAACAAATCTGTTCAATTTGTTTTGTATGGCACTTAATACAGGGTTCTATTAACCAAACTTTAAGCAGTAGTATGAGGCTAACCAGAAGTCTCTATAGATCTCATCCAAGCCTCAGAGGGTCCCAGTTTCAACCAGCTGTGAGTAAATCTTAGGGGGACCAGTATGTCTTATGTTAGATGGCCAGGATGTAGTATAAATTCAGTCAATTATCCATCATTACTCACAGAAGTTTAAATGATCTTTGGTATTGTTGTCCACAACGACAGGGAATTACCAATAATACAATCTTCATTTGTAATGGAGAGACACTCATGGCTCACTTTCCCTTGCATAAAAACACAGATCACTGCAGTCAGGGATGTTGTGAAATTTGATTTGGATCACCAATACCTTGTTTCATTTAAGCCACCTGAGTAGTGTTACCAACTAGTTGCAGCCTTGATGTTACTCATGGCATAACCTTAGGATGCTAGGGCACCAGGAGAAGCAGATGAGTTTTTATCAGCCAGAATGAAACAAGGTTGTATCAATCTGTGTGTTTGTACATATTCAAGAGGAGTCTATGTTTGAAGCTTCTCTCTTTCTTGTCTTTTTTTTTAGAGACAGTGTCTCACTCTGTTGTCCAGGCTGGAGTGCAGTGATATGGTCATAGCTCATTGCAGCCTCGAACTCCTGGGCTCAAGGGATCCTGCCACCTCAGCTAAGGCCTGCAGTTGCTAAGACTGTAAGCATGTGACTCGACATCCTCCTAATTAAAATATTTTTTTGTTGTTGCTTTGTAGAGACAGGGTCTCCCTGTATTGCCCAGGCTGGTGTTGATCTCCTGGGCTCAAGCGATTCTCCGACCTTGTCTTCCCAAGCCACTGGGATTACAGGTGTGAGCCACTGTACCCAGCCTGAAGGTTCTCTTGATGGCAGAACAGTTTGGGGCCAACCAGATCCTCATGAATTTCTCTGATTTTATAGCATAGAGATGGGGATGATGAACCAGCAGCATGTTGTATTGCTGGCTTTAGCTTCTTGTCTCAAGCAGACCATGTGATTACTTGCAAGGCTGTGGTGCTGGGACAAGGAGAGCATTAATTGTTTCTACCTCATACCTAGCACTTTCCTCGTCTGAGGTGTTCTCTCTCTATGTCTGGGCCATTCCCTCTCCAAGTGTGGGAATTCTTCTTTCCCAGCCACAAAACTGATGTGTCCACTCCACCAGTTAGAGCTTTCCTTTTCTCTAATCACCTCTGATCCAGACTTAGGATTTTTTGTTTAGAAGGAAGAGGTACGCATGAGACAATGCATTTTCACAAAACTTACAGAGACTCATTATGCTCCCCATTTTGATCCATGTGGGCCATGTAGGGGAGCTCAGTGAACAGTGTACTAAACCAAGTGGTCATCGTTCTTATGATCTATGACCTTGTTAAACCCAAGAGATATTCCCAGCAGAATTAAAACTTGAATCCCCTAGGCCCACTTTTGATTGGGCTGCACCCAAGGAATGGACTAAGCAGAATAGCCCAGAGTTGCTGTCAGGGAAAGAGAAACATGGTATGCCAAGGAATGGTAAGCATTACAGGCTACACACACAGTGGGATCACATGGCAGATGAATAGCCAAGCTTGGGGAATCTGATGCTTTTATAGCAAGCAATAAATATACCTACTGTTTGTTTTGGAGGGAGACATTATCTCATCCCTCGAAGTTTGATTATTGCAAACATAACCCTGAGAAACGGCCTGGGTAAAGAGTGATCAGGTCATTGCTTCTTGGCCTACCTGGCATGACCTGCAGCAGCAGGCGAGACCCATAGAGGAGTGTCTCTCCCTATAGGAATCTAAGAAATGGTCCTCAGAAACTCTTTACTGTTTTCACTGGTAGGAAGTTTGTGTTAATATTACTCAGTGCCCTTGAGAAGGCCCCCAGTAAAATGTTCTGGTTTGGTCTTTGTTTCAGGAATAATTGGGCTTCTCCCTAACAATTGTAAATATTGAAATGGACACTTTTTCTTCCTTTTGGCTGCTAGAGAGGTTGAAGTGAAATGTGTGGCTCAAATCTAGCACAGTCCCTGGCACAAGTAGGTCTTCCATAAATCGTGCTAATAAGAATACAGAATTTTAAAGTGAGACGTACATTTTGTGGCTCCATTTTATTCCCCTAATGTCTTATATTTTTGTCTCATTTTCACAATTATTTTAATTTAAAACTGTAACAAAGATCCATAACTTTTATTTCTAATAAGCTGGAATTCATCTCTGGGTCTTCTACCTTCTATTCCAGGGCTCTGCATTATGTCTAGTTCTATTCTCTTTGAAGTTAGAGAACAGCTGGTTAATACCTTTATCTCAAATGATTTTCAAAGAAGTCATTCAATCACCCTTCATCTGTCTCCTCCTTCCTTGTTAGTTCTATTTCCAATGGTTTAGTCAGTTTTGTTGTTTTTCTCTGTAATCCAGATTCTCTTGTGTTTTGTGCATGTAGACCTAGACCTTGCAAAAATAGCCTTTATTAGATGTTAATTTGAGGATTTCTTCTCATTTTCTTTCAAGCCAATTCAACATTCTTAGACCTTTCAGCTAGGTATATTATTGGGTAACCAACTTAAAGCAATTTTTATTTCCACAGACAATACCATACTCATTTGTGGTATTGTCTACGTCCCTATCATTTATGTCCCTTGCCCCTCATCTTGTTTTGGATAAATCTTGTCCTATTTCTTTCATTTTTTTTTTTTTTTTTGGAGAATTTATAGGGCTTTCTTTGTTACAAGTTCCTGTCAGAGGAAGGCAGTAAAGTGCATTGTTAGCCCCTATGTCCAGGTAAACACTCAGCACTCAGAAGCTGTCAGCAGGATTCAAATATTTTTTATTATATAAGAGTGTGATCATTTACTTGCTTAGGTAAAAAATATTAAATATAGCCGAAAATTTACTGGACCAATTGCATGGTCAAAGAGATGGCTGAAATAAAAGAAGTGGTTCATGACCAAATCTGGTCAGTGGAGTAGTGATCCAGTCGATTACTCTGTCCTGGAGCAAAACTACCTGGATAGTAGCCATTTTGTGCATGCAAAATAGTTTAGTCTGAATGGAAACATTTAACTTATTCTTTTTTAAAAAATCAACCTATGAATGAAGTTCTAAATTTGATCAGCATCATAAGAAAGTGGGGATCAGAAGTCCCAGATACTTAGAGACTAAAAATCTATTTGGGTTTCAAATAGTCTTCTGAGATTCGAATAAGAAGGACATCTGTTTAAGTGATATTTTTAAATACCCTCTTTGTTTTATGTGCTTTTGTTGAGCTTTCATTTGTTCACCATATTTCACATATTATATAATGCAATTGGTGATACCAAATTGCAAAAATTTGGTACCACCAAAATTGTATTTGGTACCAAAAATTATAAAGAACTAACAGAAACAGGAGTTATCATGAGTTCACAGATCCAAATACCTAAACCCTACTGGGACCCATGCTTAAAATATTATTTCCTTGCTTGACAATTAGTTCTGTTACCAGTTTTGAAGCAGCGAAGCATACGAGTCATTACTCTTTTCTTTATAAATAAAATCAAGGTATCTCATTGCACATAAACCTCCTCTTATATATATTTATGATAACATTTTATAGCAACTGAGAACACAGAGTATATTGTGTAAGCTAAGTCTGAAACAAATGCACATACTGAAAAAAAAGTATACGTGTAAAACTACTTCCCCCATATTATATACTCATTACTTAAAATTAAAGGAGAGAAGTAGAACTGAAAAACAGTAAATTAAGAGACAAGATGTGGCGACTGTGAGTTGTTTCACTTGAATAGAATCAATTTTGTTTTTCTGTCTGGTTTTTGTCTCAGGAAGGAAAAAATTTAACAATCAGAATAATAAACAATTTTCACTTATAATAAGAGCAATGTGACCGTGGTTTTGGTTGTGCAAAGTATCTGGGTTTTATACATTATTTCCACTTTTCAAAACTGTGGCTAAAGAGAAGTTTATTCTAAATGCATACCAAAATGGGAAAGTTTTAAAAACTAGAATTCATTCTTTAATATATATGCTGCCTCCCATTTCAGTCAACGTCGGCAGCAAAACCAGTGTTGGCAGTTTTACCAACTGTTTTTCACCAGTTCAGTTGGGTCTGGCTTTCCATTGTTAATATAGTACTACCGATCCTTAATTCATAGAACCACAGGGGAATGTTTAAATAAAAGAACACTCGATTTCATAGTAGTTTTTAAATGAAAACATATGTATCTGTAATAGGGCTTTAAAAGTTTTTTTTTTTTTTTTTCCTCAGTAAGACTTAATGTGTGGCATCTGTTAGGTATAGGGTGTCTTTTTCAGTTTTTCTGAAGAGGTACAGTAGACCCAGGAAAGTTAATAGTTTCGATGTCTATATCTCAGGCGTTACTGGGATTAAGAATGCCCAAGGAAGATTATTGTCAGTTATTTCTCCTTCGTTAGATAATCCCTTATATATTTTAGAAGAGAAGAAGCGAGAGAAGAAAATCTCAAAATACTTTTTCAACACTGGTTGGTTTAGAGAAGCTCACCTTCAAAATTTGATATGCACATTGCGTTTGACGAGACAGGTAAATAAACCTGTCTCATCGGGGACTCTTATGAAGTATTTTAAGGTTCCTTTGAAGGGTATCAGTGTTTGGGCCCATAATTGCTAAACTTAAAATCAACATTGTATGTTACTCTCTTACTAACAGAGTGAGGGTTGACAAACTACCCTAATTTAGAAAAATATAAAAATGGATAATTCATAACCATTAAGATGACATATTTGGTCTCTTGCATCACCTAAATTTCCCTCTAAGTCACAGGATTTATTTTTATTTATTTATTTATTTTTTTGACCGAGTCTCTCACTATCACCAGGGCTGGAGTGCAATGGCGTAATCTCGGCTCACTGCAACCTCTGCCTCCTGGGTTCAAGTGATTCTCCTGCCTCAACCTCCCAAGTAGCTGGGATTATAGGCACACACCACCACACCCGACTAATTTTCTGTATTTTTACTAGAGATGGGATTTCAATATGTTGGCCAAACTGGTCTTGAACTCCTAACCTTGGGATCCGCGTGCCTCAGCCTCCCAAAGTGCTGGGATTATAGCCATAAGCCACCGCACCCAGCTGTCACAGGATACTTATTAAGATCCCTCTCTTTCTTCTTTAGGATTCCCAAGTAACTTGCCTCTGCTATTTTTAATGTGTATGACCAAATAAATTCAAAATGAGCCCTGTGGAAATAGGCTAAGGTCAAACATTGTATACTCCTAATATCTCCTAGCACTCCCCCAATATCTCCAAATATGTTGGAGGGATTGAGATGGACTCAAAACTTATTAGAGAATCTTGAATACTGTGGGCAATGTAAAGCCCTCTCCTATCAGTAATATTTCTTGTTGCCTTAGGAGGCAACTAGCATATGAGGATGGTAATGATACAGAGGTCAGTTATATGCCTTTATTTTCCCCATATTTTGAGAGCTGCCTATGGTATATATCTGCCCATAAATTTATGTATGCATATTGTATATACATCTGGGTGCATATATTGAAAGACAGTATAGCGGAGTGGTTAGGGAATGGGTCTGGAAGTCAGATTACCTGAGTTTGAAGCCAGGCTCTTTCACCTGCTATTTGTATAACCTTGGACAAGTTAGTTATGTAACCTCTCAGTTCTTCAGTTTCCTTATCTGTAAAATGATATAATAAAATTATGTACCTCATGGAGTGGCTGTGAGGATTAAATACATTTATACGCAAAAAGCACCTAGAACAATGCCTGTAAAATGATAGGAATTCAAAAATTGTAGCCACTTAACAATATATTGTATGCATTATTATATACATCATCTGGATACATACATATGTATATATAATACATAATTACCTTGCCTCCAAAATAAGACAATTTCATATACATTATATATATAAATGCCATATATATATACACATACACACACTCCATATATAGCACATTTCGATTTTCTTTGAAATTTCAGTTATCTAATGACCAACATGAGTGTGAATAGCAACATAGCTGATAACTGTCATGAACATAGTATACATTTGATATTTTATATCTTCCTATTTAATGAAATAATACTTGCCACTGAAAACTGGCCCTAACGTAACATGTACATGGCATCAAGGTGAAGTGAAAAAGCTCAAGCGTGGCACTGACCAAGTTTGGATTTGTATCCTGGGTCAACCACTTAAAAACTGCATGGTCTTGGACAAGTCATTTAACCTTTCTGAGCTTTAATCTTCTCATCTGAAGAACAGGGATGTAAAATTTCTTGCAAGTTTTTGGTGAGAAGGAGAGACAAAACACATTTTTAAAAAAGCATTTGGCCAACATCCTGGTACATAGCAAATGCTTGATAAATGGAAATGTTGATCTTTAATATGTCTGTCCCACTACAAATTAGGGTATTTTTTTTAAAGCCCAACACAAACAAACATCCCACTGGGAGTTTTTGATCAGCTATGCTGTTGCTGGATAATGATCATGGTTTAGTCTTAAGGGCATGTGGTTTCAATAACTATACGTGGTTGGAAGTTATGCTGCCCGTAGGAACGAAAGGAGGAAAGGGGTTGGTGTAATTCAAGTTTCACCAGTATCTCACTAGGCAGTTTTGGAACTTTGTGCCTTCTCTCCCTCCTGCTTCCCTTCTGCTGCCAGTAGGAATCCTGGTGGTACCAGAAACTGTTACACTCATGAAGCAGTAGAGGCTGCAAATCTGCGGAGGTGGCACTGCTCTGCTTGGTGGGGTTTGGCCAAGCAGGTAGGTTAGTAACCTACTGGTCAGGTGCCCAGAGGACTTTTTCTTCCCTGGGTGTTGTCTGAGAGAAAGGGATTACAACCCAGTGGATGTTCACTGTAAATGAGAATCCCGTTTCAAAAGTTAAGTATGTTCACATAAGTAGTAGCCAGGGGCAACTTTTTTTTGTAGTTGGGCCCCGTTTGCTTCTTGCACAGTATTTAAGGAACTGGGCCTGACATAGCTAACTTTGTAAAGCAACTACATGTGTATTATGAGAATAAACCTCAACAAACAACAACAACAACAACAAAAAGAGAAGAAACCATTCATCATACACCGGAAACTCTTAGAATAAAAGTAACACTTAAATGTAATGTGGAGTATGATCATTGACGAATTCTTATGCCATATAGGCACGTGGCTCCGATGCATGGTAGAGAAAATGTAAGGAAAGGAAACATATAGGAAATGTGTTTCATGCACGCACACACACAGAATGTTTTCACACAGTTGATGAAGCCACATTGAACCAGCAATTTGAATATTATTATTATCCATCTCTCTCATTAAATACTTAGGAAAGCATAGTAAAATTGGTTAAGGATGGACATTTAGATTGCTATATCCAGAGTTATATCCAAGCAGCAAATGATTACACTGCTTATAAATTCTAGGCAGACGATAAGTTAGAAGTCCCCACGAAAGCCCTGAGCTTATTTGATTGTTCTCTTAATTACTGGGCTCTATGCTATCAAATATTTGTGTAAGAGGAAGTTTTCTTTGTGGGAGTGGATAATAGCTGTGCTTACACTTTGAAATTTTTGCCTTGAGTTATTAAGATTTACATTTCTCACTTTTCTTCCAGGGAAAGGTGTTTAGCCTTTTTTAGAAAACAGGTACCACATAATCAATCGTCAAACACTCGGGAAAGTTTCCGCCCTAGACAAGTGTAAATCTCAGGTATTAGCAACCCATCTCCAGAAACAAATCTACAAAGGGTGGAAAGGGGGAGAAAGGATGTCTCACTTTCCTAGGTGAATATATTGTGATTGGTATGTGTGGCATGCATTGAGAAATTATATTTGCTTACTAACTGCCGTTTAGAAATCAGCCCGGAAAAAGTCTGGGAGAGATCGCCCGGAGACAGCCAAGCCCCGAGCCTCGCTCCCAAGCTCCTCCGGTGTCCTGCTCTTCTAGGCGCGTTAAGAATACATAGAGTCTGGTCATTGATCTCCTGATGGTGTTGTTGCACTCTGGGTAATGCTGGGGGTGCCCAGGGACGCGGTTCAGTCAATGGTTGCGCGTCTGCAGAGAATCACAGAGATGGGGACAGAGAACACGCACCTTGGCATAAAAGCAAACGGAGAGAAGGCTACAGCGAGGAAAAGAAACGTGTTGCTCGAATTGTTTCCTTAGTCCCCTTTCCATCACCCGCTTCCCAACCCGCAGCCTCCCGCGTGAGTGCTCTCCCTTCCCCCTGCTCTTTTCTGGACACCAGCTCTGGGAAGATCACTGTCAGGAACCCCCGCCCCCGCCCCACCCTGGTTTGAGATTTAATAGGATTTTTTCCCCTGGCAAACCGGCAGCTGTTTTAAGTCAATGAAAGTAAGATTAGAAGAGATAAGCGCCGGAGCAGCCCGGGAGCTGTCAGAGCACACACTTAAATCAGCCCCACAGCTTCTGCTCGGGGCATCACCGATGGAGTTTCTTCTGATGGGGATGGGACTCCGAGGGTCCACGCGCCCACTCAAGTGTCGCGGCAGAGAGTCGGAGCCCAGCGCCCAGCCTTATTTCTCCCTAAATATCACTAAATTTCATTCCCTGGTTCTTGGGTTGGGGTGTGTATGTGTGTGTGTGTGTGTGTGTGTGGTCGTTTTTTTTCTTTTCTTCTTCTTTCTTTTTTGGCTTCGCTCAACACAAAACCAAACCAGTTCAACCACCCCGGAGGCAGAGATGAGAGCGCCTCAAAACTTTTCTCCCCTACCTCAATGCCCAAGGAGTAGGTGGGTGCACAGTGCCGGCGGCGGCGGGGACGCGCGGCGCGGAGCCGGGCTCGGGCGGGCAGTGGCCGCTTCAGCAGCCGAACCTCTCGCGGCTCCAGCCTCCGCGCCCAGCAGCCCGCGGCTCGCCTCCCGGAAAGGTTCCACGGACCCCGCAGCCCCCCGAGCGCGCCCTCCTTGCCGGCCCGACCGCTTGACCACTGGGCTGGGGGACCGGGAGGGGCCAGGTCATGGGCGCAGGGCAGCGGCTGAGGCTCCGGCGCCGGGAAGAAGTTGACAAAGGGACTTGACTAAACATGAATGCGTATTTACAGATGCGAGCTCCATCGAGATCTAGAGATATCCCGCTCTCCCTGGCTCCTTCCACTCCTGCCATTTCATTTTTATCGCTCCTTTAAGTGGAGGGCAGATTAAAAAAAAAAAAAAATTCCTGCACGGTGTGGGTAATCGCCGCGTTATTAACAATCTAGTTACTCTGCAGCCGACGGGGAAGAAAACTCTGGGGCTCCTTCCCTTCGGATGGATAGAGAGGGCGGCCGGGCGGCGAGCTGCAGGAAGGAGGTCAGGGTGGGCTTGCGGGAGCTCGGGGGCGACCTGGAGGGAGCGGGAGCCCCCGGCGCCGCCCCCGCGCCCGCTCCCGCCCCCGCCGCACCCCCCGGGGCGGGCGCCGGGCCGCGGTGACCGCCGGCTGGTGCGCTGCCCTCGCCTCCCCCATTGTTCCTACTGTCTTTTTGCCTTTTGTTATTTGCACTCGCATTGTGTTGTTTGTCTCTGAAGCCGCCTCATGACCAGCAAAGGGATTTCACCTCGTCCTTGAGAGCAACACGGGGAGCGCGAGCGAGCGGGCGAGCGAGAGACGGGGGGAGAGAGAGGGACACGCGCGCGCACACACACACACACCGGCACACACGCACACACACAGACACACACACACACAGAGTGAAAAAGGCGAGCCACCAAAACCCATCTCCAGTCTCCTCCCGGGGGCCCCCCGCCCGCCTCTGTGCCACTTTGCATCCCACGCCGGAGGAGGCATTAACGAGACCGGGTAAGGTGCGTGAATCGCTGCGTTTTAACTTTGTTGTTCGTCCCGATGTTGTTGTGGGCAGACCTCCAAGGCGCAGAGCTCCCCTCTGCCGCTCGCCGGGCCCGCCACTCAGCACTCGTTCCCGGCTCCAGCTGGAGAGCCGCGGAGGAGGGAGGGGGCCGCCGCCGGAGTTTCCTCAAGTACAGAGGGAGGGGGACTGGGTTGGGGGTGACGGAGAGGTGGGAGGCGGCCCGAGGCGTGGAGTGGCCCTGTCATCCCCGGGGGCGGCTGGCCGGGGGACCCTGGAGCGCGGGCTTGGACCCCGACCCGGAGACGGGATAACTTTCTATTTTTGTTGGGAAGCCTGCGTACTGTTGCTGGTATTGTTTTGTAAGTGGTGGCGGTGGAGGTGGTTGATGCGAGAGAAGGGCAGGAGTGCGGGGAGAACCCTGGGCTGTGCTGGGCATCGCGGCGAACGTCCAAGGCCAGACCCTAAAAGTTGGACAAAGCCCCTTAGCCCTTCTAGGATATCAGAGCGACCCCCGGCCCACCCCCTAACCTTAGTCACCCCCACCCCCCGACTCTTTCGTCTTTTTGTTTCGCTTTCTGCAATCCTTCTCCCTACCATTCCCCCTCCCTCCCGCCCGGAATTTCGGAAACAAGTCTCATCCTTCAGGATTCTAGGGATTTCAGAGACCGGAAGCTTTAATTTTAATTGCAACTACTTTTTTTCCCCCTCCTCACTCAGTGTACAAAGTGAAGACCACTCACGTGTTGTGTCACTTTAAGCGCGGGTTTGGGAAATCTCGCTTGCACTTTCGGGCTACAGCAATAAGAAGCAATGAAAAGAGGTTATACGAGTTGAAATCAAATTGGATTTGGAAATGTTTGCGTTGGAGAGCAGCAGTTTGTTGAGTATTGATCGGATGCACACGAAGCACTGTTTACATATTTTAGTAGTCATTTTCCCTACACTTTGCAAAGCGACTATATTAATAAATAGATTGACCCTGGTGAATATCTGAAGACGTTGGTTTCTGTGACTAAATTCAGAATGTGATGAATGTGAATTCATTTTAATGTGTTCCCTTCTCAGCTAAAGCAGGTCAAGACGAGAAATCCTGTGAATATGCAGAACCCTACATTCGGTGCCAGGCAGTCCAGGCACTCTGGGTGGCAGTCAACTGTACTTTCTTACAAAAGTTTAGGGATTTGCTGGAACCCAGTTGAGATCCTCACATACCCAGATAGCCAAAGGAGTTTGTCAAGAAAGGCATAAGGAGATGTCCCCAGGGACTGCCTTCTGGCTCAGCACAGTTCTTTAGCCAAGGGCAGGACCGAGTGGGATTTGGGGCAGTAAGTGTGGGAATCTGCAAAGGGACTGGACAGTGATTTGTTTCCTTGCTTTTCATAAATAATGGCCCCTAGTATCCTGAAAACACACACACAAACACACACAAACAGGCCAATGAAGTAGGCACGTGGGTGATTTTTAGGCAATGGACATTTCCATCAGAAAAACCAGAGGAGAATTTTTGATCAGGATTACGGGAGTGAGGCTCGATGGCCAAGAGTGATTAGGTTAAGGGCCAGATGGCTTTAAAGTATACGGAAATGTTTTTCAAGTTTGACTTTTATAGCATTTAAAAGGAGGACGATTTCTTAGAGCCTTTACAGAACTGCTAAATTTTGATCTGTCTAATTTTAAAGGAATTCAGCTGTATGAGAATTGCTGTTAGCTCAGATAGGGAAGGAATCTGGTTTCAAATGCAGATACATGGAACAAAGTTTCTAGGGGTGCTTCTTCCTGATTTAAATATAGCTCCCAGGCAGAAGCCTAGATAAATTCAGCCACAATGATTTAAAATCATAAGTACTTACAGTGGCAGTTCTTTTAGGCACTGTGCAGCGTTCTCCTGCAAATTATGCCATCAACTGTTTATTCCTCAGAACTATACAAGATAAAAATCATAAGCATCACTTAAAACTGATGCAATACAGCCTTAAATCCTTAAACTGCTAGGGATTGCTTTTGTTTGCCTAAAAGGTAGATCTTTCATCACATGAGTTGTTTAAAAACATTTAATTGTGGGGGTGGGAAGGGATGTGCATAATTATTTAGTTGTTTGTGTTAATTACATAGTAGCATACTTGCTTGAAATTCTTTCTTTTTCCCCCCCTTTCTTTCCAGTGGTCTCTCTTCTAACAACCTTGTTCCTGAAGAATCAACAGTTTTTTGTTTGCTGTGGTTTTTAAAAAATTCATTTTGTAGCCTTTTTGAATGGGTAGTATTGATCCAATCCGACACAGACTTGCAAGTGTAAACTCTTAATACAGGAAAAACTTCAATTCTTAATATGGAAACCTTGTATTAGTTTTGTTGTTGAGGTTAAACAGTTCTGGTTGAATGGGATGTTGTATACAGAATTCAAAACTCCCAAACCTCTTTGGTAAATAGGCATTTGAGGTCCAATGGCTAATTCAAATTAACTTAGTTCTATACATGTAAGTGCACATCCTGTTTAGACTGACACGTGGTTTGGTAAAAGAAAAAAATATATACACTTAGAAAGATGCTATCTGTGGAGTATATAAATAGTAAATAGCAAAAGAGTGAAGTTTATACTCAGGTATGTTGGCATGTTTTTGGTTGTCCTCAGTGGGGGTGAGTTGTGAGTGATAAGGAGAATTTAAATTTCTAAATTTTCCCTTTCCAGTTAAAGGAATGAATTTAAGTGCTTAAAGAATTTTTTTTTTCTTACTTACAAAGCAAGTTTAAAATTTGATATAGTGCTTACAGGATGTACTGCCTTCTTAAAAAGCTCTGTTCCTTTCCTGAGTGATAAGTAATCATTGATTTGAGGGTATGTTCAGATTATATAAAAAAGTAAAACTTACAGGACAAAATTTATGTTTCCTAATCTCCTAAAATACACTGGATTTCAAATAACGGAGAGTTCTAATGTTGCACACTGTTTAGATTTCCAGAAGCTACAATTGTTGGATATAATTGATTGGCATAACCTGGATGATTCACCCAATAGCTAATCAACTTCACTGGTAGAGAATGCTATAATTAGAGTTTTGAGAGTAACCTGGAAACTTATTTGTCTAGGCCTGAAGTCAAATGCATTCCCTCACGCACTGGTCAAAAATTTTTAGTCTGAGAAATGAAGATTTATTTTAAAGGCAAAGAAAGTGGTTGGCTGTTTCAAATAAACTATATCCTGAACTTAGATTTGTAGATAGTTAATGAAATAAAAGTCCAATTTTGTTCCAAACATTGTTTTAAAACACCCATTTGTAAATTGTCTACATTTGGTTTTCATATGTTAATGATTTGGGATCTGAAACTTATTTCAGAAAGGCATTTTGGTTTATCTTAAAAAACACCACACAAAACTGTCTAAACAACTCTGTAAATAAACTGTTCCAAATGCCTCAATTTGATGAATGAATTAAAGAATTATGGTTCTTAATCCAATTATGATCAGTCTGGTTATTCCATTTCCCATTTGGGGGAGCTTGGGGAGTTGGAATAGTAAATGATTCTCAAATGTGAGTGGGGTTTTTGTTGTTTACTTTGTGTGTGTGATGTAACGTAAATAATCACTTATACCTAATATTTATGAGAGGGATTTCCGATGTGGAGAAGTAATTTCATGATCTTAAATTAACCAAGAGTTCATTTGCATGAAAAGTTGACGTTAATAAAAGAGTAAAGTGAGGTTTTTAAAAATATGAAGCAAAGATTTAACCTTTTTCTTAAATATAATGAATTTTGATATTTAAGAGGGGAGAAATGGAGTGCTTAAGGCTCAGTAGAAGGGCAGACAATCAGGCACTTTTAGTTTGCTTTAGCAGGGCCATATGGGGACATTTCTGTAGGACTGTTTAATAAATTTTACCAAATTCAATTTCCTTGTCTTTAAAATTGAGTCAAGGTCAAAGGTAGGCTAACTTTAGTTAGGGGAATTTTGGGGGGGTTATTTCCTCCAAAGACCTGCTCCTTTAGCTGCCTACATGGGACTTTTGAATGCTTTCCCAGTGAGGGTCCTGACCTTCAGGATGGGCCCTTGACAGTCCATTTTACCTTGATGGACCCTTCTGAATTCCTGCCCCATTTGCCCCATTTAACCTCTGGCTCATAAGCTAACTATTTTAAAGTTGTTATTCATTCATTATGGTTTAATTCTCAAACTAGATGATATTACTGTTATCATTTTGGTAGTTTATTATGGTCATCTAATTCCATAGAGATAAACTTGTGGCAATTGCAGGTATCAAGGAAAGCTGCCAGGAGTAAATATTTATATGCATGAGGACTTTTTCAATACTACTCAAATCATACCTTATAGACAGCTAATGATTTCACTTGCAGTTAAGGATGACAATCAGTAGGGGCAGCATATTGACAAAATTAGGAAAAATTTGAATACATGTAAATAACCATTAAATAGCCATCCTTAAACATTGAGCCATAAAAATGTATCTTGGGGAGTACTAGTGATGGTGGCATTGAATTCTACAAGTGTAAGTCCATTCATTTTCTATTTCTTAAAGTTCATTATAAGTAAAAACAAAACACCCCAAAACAAAGACCTGCTTGTATCTCTGATGCTCAGCTACATGTCATTCAACTACTCTGTGCTTGTATGATAGCCTGTGTACACAGAGTAAAAATAATGCAGTAGTCATAGGGATGAGCGGACTTTAGTTTGATATCCAGTTTGTATTCTCTGGTGGCTTAAGGCATTTTTTCTTTCTTCAACACCAATTAAACTGTTGGAAGTGAGGGAATTCAGGAAGGAACCAGGAAAGGAGAAAGGTATCTCATTTGGAATTTTTCAGTGTAGGTCTGTGATTTATCCAAAATTTTATTTAGAGATCTGAACTTACAGGGTTCTACCTCCTTTTCTTAACCTCTTTTTTTTTTTTTTTTTTTGAGACAGTCTTGCTCTGCCACCAGGCTGGAGTGCAGTGGAACAATGTTGGCTCACTGCAGCCTCCGCCTCCTGGGTTCAAGGGATTCTTGTGCCTCAGCCTCCAGAGTAGCTGGGATTGCATGCATGTGCCGCCATACACAGCTAATTTTTGTATTTTTAGTAGAGACGGGATTTCACCTGTTGGTCAGGATGGTCTTGATCTCCTGACCTCGTGATCCACCTCCTCGGCCTCCCAAAGTGCTGGGATTAGAAGCGTGAGCCGCCGCGCCCGGCCTTCTTAACCTCTTAAACTGCAAATTATGATGCCCTTTCTTATAGGGATATTGTTTGGATTATGCTAGACACTATGTGTGAAATGCCTAGCATAGTGTCTGTCATGAACTATGATGCTCAATAAATGTTAGCTACACTCAGCTCTCTCTCCTAGTCAAGTCTAGGTTCTGATCATTAATAAAGGTTGAAACTTCATTTTGTACTTACTTTGAACTTATTTGAGTCTAAAAAGAAAAAAATGTATCACTTTCTTGAGGCTGAGATCAACACTTTAAAACAGTGATTCAGTGAACGTCTGTATATGATCTCTGACAATGTGATTTTATTAAGATGCTGTATTTGGTGCAAGTGTGAATTCTATCTTTTATTCATTTAAGTGCTTTTTCAGTAATTAACATTTATACCCTACATAATAGGTAAGGATAAATAAAAACTTTAGGACCTAATTCTGTAGATTTCTCCTCTTGTTATCTCTTTGATTTCCTATTAGCAAATATGAACTAGTGGAAATTTATTGATATTTAATCCTTTGATAGTCATTCACCTCTGCATTATATTAAGCTGTGGGACCGTGGATAAAGAGAAAGTCCATGTGGAAAAAGAAATCCATCTGATTTTTCAGTGTTTTCCTCTCTGGAGGCAACAGTACTTCAAAGAGAAACTTGTGTAGGTTGGTTTGTTTATTTAAATTGGGTGCAAGGAGAAAGGCACCATAAATATACCATTGCCTGGTTTGAAGAGGTGGTAAAGAAACATGGAGAAATTAGTGGTTATTTTCTCTTCCCAATGAAACAGAATTTGTCTGTAAGTACAACTGAGCAAAGATAAAGGAAAGGCTTCTTAAAACATCAAATAAATGTATTTTTTTGCATTAATTGGAGTTCCTTAAGAAGCAGATGCCAAGATGGGATTAGATGTGTAAGAAGTTTTTTAGGGGAGAGGGGGAGAGGGCAGGACAAGGCCAGGAGAGCCTTTTGACCATGAGACAAGTTTGACACTTATGCAAGGAGAGCGGCAAGGAAAGAAGATTGAGTAGGAAGAAGTTTGACTATAGTGCAGTCTATGAAAGGTTTGGGTAGGCAAATAAGAGCCAGCCATTGGAAGAGTCATCTGTCTTGAAAGAATGGCCTGTATCAGCATTCCTCACTGTCAGTCATTGGCTGGGAGCAGCTACAGGAAGCATGGCCTCTGCGCCTAAGTGGTGCTAGAGCTATAGGGGAAGCAGTTGGGGAAGTAAGTCAATTACACTCTCAAAACAGGAGATCTGAGTGGTATAGCTATGGTTTGGCAGTATAGCCCAGTTTAGTAGTACTTCACTTGCTTTAGACAGGTGAACTCACTCTCTCTCTCTCTCTCTCTCTCTCATACACACATACACACACACTCACACACAGGAGACCTGGCAATTGCTTTGAGGTCTCTTTGAGTTTCTTTGAGCTTTGTTTTCTTCAATTGCAAAATGAGTGTAATGGCAGTATCACCTCACTAATTGGGATTAAATTAGGTTATATGAGATCATCTCTAAGTCCATAGTACTGTTTGTGGCATGGAGGAAATGCCCAGTGTATTTTGCACTCTTTTCAGTGTACTCACAAAATACATCTGAAAGGTATAGATGAATTTTATCAGGTGATTGTAAACATATCTAAATAATGGATATTTCATATAATTGGAAGGCATTGTTTATGCAAGCAAACATCTTTAACGTTTGTCATTTACAAATAGCTTGGTTCATTTATCTTCCATTAATCCTTATTTTTTATCAGAGTATAAACTGAACACTAGCTATACCAACTGACCTTGACCATCTTCAGGTAATTTGCCCTATAACATGAGGCAGAACTCTGTTCATTTCCTTACCTCTCTAGGCTTTCTATTCAGTTGAGTAGCAACGCACTGGAAGTCTGCATTTTATCTTGAGCCTCAAACACCTTGCAAGTCTTTGCTCCCCTGTGTTACTGTTCCTAAACCAACTTGCAGCACCACAAAGCACTGAACTCAAGTGGCCCTCAGCGCGAGCTCCTGCTGTGATGAGTCACAGAGCCACCAGCACTTTGTTGCCTTAGATTTGATCACTGCCATGAGCAGTCCTTCGATTGTCAGCTAAGAGCCCCTTCAGGGAGTTGTCCCTTAATAGAAAGTCTCTTTTCTTCCCTCCTGTTGTAACTTTAAATTAAAAGAAACTGTAGAGGAGCTGGTGGCATTGCAATAGTTCATTCTTCTACCCACTGGGAGAACAACATCTGAGAAAAGACGTTATTGGACTGAGAATTGAGTTGTTGCTATTTTTTTGGGCCAGAGTCAGGGGGAGGCGGTTGTGGTGGAGGATGAAGACCACGTCATTTAGACTCAGTCAGACTGGTAATCAGGATTGTGATTGAGAGCAACACTTTTGTGTATGCAAGGAAGCATTCTTTTTGGATACAAGAAGACACTCACTTAGCCTGTAAGTTTCAGTAGGATTGCTAGGACCCCTAATATTTTGACCCAGATTTTTAGGTGGTTCTGTGTGTTGTACTGTGGGAAACTGGCACTGGGACAACTTCGGAATCCAAGGAGGATGGGAGGCAGGAAAAGAGAGCTAATTTTTGACACATTCCTCAGACGAGGGACTCCTCTAGGGAATCTGTGCCCAGGATAAGGACTGCTTACTGTGAAGCTTTTGGCATAATTTTTTCCTGAGGAGTGAGCACGGGTTGCTTCAATGTCTCTACTTAAAAAGGCTGACAAACTTACATTTGTGAGAGGAAAAGAAAAAGATGTTCATACTTTTGACGGTGTGTTTCCTAGATGGTACCTCTCACGAGACTTCGGATTTCATCCTCCATTGTGGCAGTTACATCATTCCGTAGTTGCCGGCTCATCCCCATTCTGGTTAGGAACTATGGCAAAATCCGATGTCTGCCTAGATGTACTGGTGTAATTCAGGACCACTAAGAGCTGACGTTGTTTGATGTGTACTATCAGGAGTAGACTGCAGCTCGCATGCAAGTTCTTGTGATGCTTAGTATTCCTCTGCACCACTGGCACTCTTTCCTATGTGTCTGGCAGAATCAGTCTCATCAGTGTACTCTTGCACTGGGAACTGCTTTTGAAGACATGCATACTATTTCTTATAATTCTGTCTTGAATTTTCTTGCTTCACTCTCAGCCTCATCTCCACGTACCTTCTCTATTAACCAAATAGGAGTGTCTTTTCCACATCCAACCAGGAAATCAAGTCATGCACAGGAGACAAACAGATAGAGATCTATCAGCATGTAAAGAAATTTCATAGGACCCCTGTTTATTTTTAGAGACTTCCTGGGGCCACCCAGAAGCTCTTCTCTTCCTGTCTCCTTTTACCTATCACTCCTTGCTGTGCTTTTCTTAACCTTTCTCTTACCACAAATTCACTATTCTCATGGCATCACTGTCCACTCTGCCTTGTGTCGGACTCCCTGCATGAAATGAAAGGTTTTCGAAATACTCTGCTGCCTGATTTGAAAGGGGTAGCCATAGGGTGACGTACAAAATTTCCAATTAGAAGGTAAGCTCCCTGAGGGCATTGAATTGTTGTCCTAGCAGAATCACAATGCCTGAAACAGAGCAGCAACCGCATACATGATTGCTGAGTGAGCATAGTTTGCAAGATGAGTTTCATATGGAGTCAAGGCAGCCCTGCACGATGGGGAAGTAAGAAAACAAACAGCTGTTGAGTGTTTACTGTGTTCCGGGAGGGGTGCTAGGCGCCGTACATGGATAATCTCATTTAGCCCTCCCAGCCCTCCTATCAGATGGATATTAGCACCTTTTCACAGATGAACAGCAGACTCCAATGGTCAAGTGACTTGCCCATCTTCCTCAGCTCTAGTGAGTGGGACAGTCTTTGCCTGAATTTCAGTCTATTCGATTCTGCCACTTGAATTCTCTTCCATCACAAGGTGTTAGTGTGGGATTCCTCTCTGTAAAATGGGAGCACTAACAATACCTGCCTATCGCATGAGATAACAATACCTGCCTATCACATGAGACAGTTAGGAGGAAGAGATGAGAAATAGTTATTGAAAGCCATGTCTATGCTGTAAAGTGATCTCTTTCTTGCTTTTTGCTTTTTTCTTTTTGAGACGAGGTCTCACTCTGTCACCCAGGTTGGAGTGCAGTGGTGCAGTCATGGCTCACTGCGGCCTCGACTGCCCGAGCTCAAGTGATCCTCCCACCTCGGCCTCCTGAGTAACTGGGACCACAGGCATGCGCCAGCATGCCCAGTTAATTTGCTTTAACTTTTGTGTAGAGATGAAGTTTGTTTTAAATGTATAGAGATGGGGTTTCATCATGTTGCCAAGGCTTGTCTTGAACTCCCGAGCTCGAGTGATCTGCCTGCCTTGGCCTCCCAACGTGTTGGGATTACAGGCATGAGCCACTATACCCAGCCTATAAAGCGATTTCTAAATGTTGCTTATTATCAAATATTCACTAATCCGTACATTCATCAAAAAACACTGAACACACAGATGCATGTTGCTTATCCTTAAGAGGAAATATTTTATGACTTTAAGCAGAGATTCTGAATACATAAAAATTGACATCAAAGGAAATTACAGAACAGTGTTTCTCAAAGGTGATCATCCAGTCAGCCAGTTGAAAACCACTTGGGATATTTGTTAAAAACAGGGCTTTCTGGGTCTCATCCCAGACATATAGAACCTGAATCTCTGTGGGTGTAGCCCTGTAACCCTGCGTTTTTAACAAGCATGACTGGTGATTCTTTTGCACATAAAAGTTTGAGAACCAGTGATAAAAAACTTCATTGATCTAGTTTGGTAGTAAGTTATATATACATGGCATATGGAATTTAAGTAAGAGGCTCACAGAATAGTGGAAGTGCCAAGATAAAGCACAACTGATTGTTGGACTGCTAGAAAGACTTTTTTTTTTGATAATATGGTTTTAGGAGTTCTAAAATAAAATTTAAAGAGCCTTTAGTTATTTGAGTGTATAAAACATTAGCATGCTTCAAGTCAAGAGTGAGGGGGCCTGACATAAGGAATCTAGGGGTTGGAGAGTGGGGAAGGGGGCCCTGGGGCCAGTTATATGTATTCTAGCCTTGGAAATAACTTTTTAACAGGCCAGACTGAAGGAGACTAAGTAGACGGAAGACAAGAGGTTGATCTATTTATCCAGCCCTGTATCCCAAATAAGACAATGTCTGGGACATAGTGGGTGCCTAAAGATGTTTGTTTAATAAATAGAATAAAAACACACAGAAGGAGAGAGCAGCATGTAGAAAACAGACTAGGATAGTTTGATTATGATTACTATGGCTAGAGAAGGTGAGAAAGAGGAGGCTGAAAAGGAGTCCTGGTGAGATAAGATGAGGACAGGGTTTTAATTAGGCTAATATGGTCCTTACAGGAAAGTGCCTTCTATACAAACAAATAAACAATGAAAAACACTAACCCAAGGTTTGTATGGGATGAAAACATGAGTCCACTGTGTCTATTATCTTGGGATAGCAGTTACTACACGAGGATAGGGACCTTGTCTATTTGTTCTCCATGTGATCTGTTTTGTTCTCCATATGATCGTAGCACTTAACAAATATCTATTGAACAAATGACAGAGCTTCCATGTGGACAGGGGAAAAAAAGCATTTACGTTATACAAAAATATCTTGTAAAGAGAGAAGCTAAATCTTTACAAATGCTAGCCAATAGACTGGTGATCGTGAAAATAATACATCTTCATAAAACTGCACATTCTTAGACAATCTATTTAACGTTCAGTAAGGTCTCCATCTGATTGTCACCAAGCATTGCTTTATGGACAATTCCACTTTCATTTTACTGTTAGGAAAATCCACCAGGGTGCCCAGCACAGTGTCTTGTTAATATTAGCTATTTAATAAGTATTTGATGAATAATTCAATGAATGAATGAAGAGTATTGGCTTGGGGCTGGGGGAAGATGGGAACTTGAAAGCAGCCTAAGAAGAGAGTTGCCCTCATTCACTTAGAATTCCCAGAGTGACATGCGATCCAGAGATCTTGAAGCAGGCAGATTTCCCATACAGGTCAAGGCCTGGTTATTGGAATCTTGAGGGGAAGGATGTTTGCTAAGGTAATGACTGCAACAGTGGGTTCAGCATTGTTGGAAGAGGCAACTACTCATTCGATCTGGAAAATATATTCGGGGGGAGGGAAGGTAAAAAGTAATTCTAAACCCAACCAGAGTTTTAGTAGAAAAATGGCTCTAATTCAAGCAGTGTAATGTTAACATCAGTGCGTGTCTCATGGCTCAAGTCCCGCATACTGCTTTGGAAATAAAAGGAGATTGTGTAAAGAATTAGCAATACAAGGCATTTTTAAGTGCTTTATTGCAGAGGCCTGTGATACTCTGTGAAATCTATGCAGCCTCTTTCTTCCTGCTGTGCTTAATTTCAGAATCTGATGCTATTACCTATCCTTGGAGGAAAAAAAAATAATCATTCTCTCTTAACTCTTAAAAATCAAGTTTAACGTTGCACTGATTTTCAACATAATCTTTCCGATATTTCTTCGGAAGAGAGAAGTGGTGTATTTAGCCACGGAGTTTAGTATCTAGGATTGCTTCTAGGGGGCAGGGTTAAAATAAGAGGGCAAGTTGGAAATAAATGTTGCAGGCAAAAGTTTAGAAACGGCTCAATCTGTTTGAAGGATGAGGTCTCTAAAAGGGTCAGCAGAGAGTGTGTTTGGCATGAGTCCAGAGCAGAAGCCACAAAGGTAAATGGGGTATAAGGAAGGTCCAGCAGAAGCCAGGATAGGAGTTAACGGCATAGGTGGCTATCTTCCTATGACATGAAGACCCGTCCACCAAAAATCGTTTCCTCCCTGGCATACCATCGTGGCGCCCCTGCTCCTGTCTCACAAAGCACAGTGGACACTGATGTTGATTGATAAGTTTTGTTGCCAGACATTGTACTAAGCAGTTTATTTGTATTGAATTTTCCTAATAACTCTGACATAGGTACAGATGCTGTCCCATTATACAGTCAGGGAAACTGAGCTTGCTCAAAGTAACATAGCTAGCAAGTGGCACAGCTGAGACTTGAACCCAGAGTGGGCTGATTCTGAAGTCTGGGCTCTTGCTCATTGTAACATAGAAAAATATATTTTAAGTCCTGTTAAGTCATCCCTCAAAACGATGCTTGCACTTCCCCCTTTCTTCTATACTCACCTCTCTCACCCTGAATCATTGCAAAGTTCCCCAAACTAGTGTCTTTCCCTACAGTCTGCTCTATTTACCACTATCAGGCTTTTACTGTGTATCACAATCCTCCTGACATGCTATTAATATTTAGAAATATTTCTCAAACATTCAGAGTGCCAGGGTACCACACATGGATGCGACTAAGATTCTTAAGTCTGGTTTTTAAGGGCTTCTTCAATGTCTCCAACTCTATCTTTTCAGGCTCATGTTTGAGACCTTCCTTTCAAGAATACTTGCTTGTGATCTGGTTCAAGCAGAACAGAGCTTTTCAGATGACTCCCAAACTATCTGCAACATGTCAGCCCTATTAACTCTTCTCAGAATGCTCAGACAGAAGCTATGCCAGTGCACAAAAGTCACTTCTGACACCTGGCCCTGTCTGGCTCATGGATTTCTTCCAGGATTGCTCTTTCTGTCTGCTTTAAACCTCCTCATCAATTGACCTTCCTTGGCGCCCAATCCACTTTGCTCTCTATTTTTGCTTTCTCTTTTTGTTTTGTTTCTTCTTTCATTCAGTACTCAATAAATATTTATGGAGTGCCTACTATGAGCCAGACACCATGTTAACTGCTAGAGATTTAGTGGTGTGTGGAACAGGCACACACTTTGCACACAAGGAATTAAAGTCTATTAAGGAAGATCAATTGTAATGAAATAATTATCAGCATTTATGATTGCAAATTGTTGAACTGTATTTCACAGAAGATTATGCAGCATACGAGAGAAGTTTCTGATGTATTTGAGGGAGGAGCAGTTAGAGGATGCTTACATGAAGATGTCACATTTTAAAGATAGCTAATGAGGTAATGAGGACAGGAGCAAAAATTATTTCAAGGTGGAAGGAATAGCATGTGCAAGGTTTCCAAAGAGGGAGGGAAAAGAGTGTGTTCTTAGAATTAGAAGGGCAGCGTGGCTGAAGCAGAGTGGAAAGGAAGTAGATGGAGATGAGGTTGTAGAGAGAGATTGGGATCAGATCATTAAGCCTTCACAGCTATGTCACAGAGTTGAGTCTTCATAATAAGGGTGATGAAGAACCCTTTGAGGTTTCTCAAGAGGACAATGAAATTTGTGCCTACAGCCTGCAGATGACATTTAAGAGAGGCAGGAATGAACGGATTTGGGTCAGCTAGAAAGGAGGCTATCGAAATGATTCACCTAAGAGAAACATGGTGGCTTGGACTATAGCAGTAGTGTTAGACAGGAAGGCAAGAGGAAGGATTTCAGAAACAAGCATGCTGTTCAGATGCTTTGTACCACCCTCCATCTCCATTCCACTAACCTCTTGGGATACTCCCTCTGCTCATCTCCCAGTGTTTCCATGTTTCGCAACTTTAAAAAGTAGATGCTTAAATCCATATTTCTAGTTCCCAGGGACTCTGCTGGTGGGGAGAAATTTGACACACAACATATAGTGCCTCGTGTCTATGTATACATATTTGCCTTCACCTCTTTATGTCTGCCTTTATAATCAGCATTTGTCCTTCATATAGATATTCTAAAATCCTGCCCATCTCTTAATTTCCAAATTAAATTTCACTCTTTCACAGCATTCTCACCAAATATACTAGCTGAATGTCTCTCACTCTGATCTTATGACACTTATATCTGTAATTGTCTTTATGACTTTCAGCATCTATTGTAGCATATTGCAATCATGTTGTGAGCATGTCTTATCTCCTGAGAGATATTGTGAGTTTGCGGCAAGGGACATTGATGCTGTAGCTCAATATTAACACTGCTATTTTGGATTTTCCTTTCTAGCTGGGCTATTTACTTAAGACCTCTGAGTCTGATTCCTCATCTGCAGAATGGGTATAATTATATTTACTTTATAAAGCCGTTATTAGGAATTAATGATAGAATTAATAATGCTTAAAATAATCTTAAGTATTAATAATACTTAAAATAATCTTAAGTATTAATAATACTTAAATAATCTTAAGTATTAATAATACTTAAAATAATCTTAAGTATTAAGAATGATACTTAAAATAATCTCTGGCACATAATGAATCCCAGCATATAATAACAGTTTATAGTTATAAACTTTGTTCTTTGAAGTCAGAACCCTGTGTCTTATTACTACTTTTCTCTTCTTGTAGCTCAGTGAATATTCATTGAATTCAGATTTGAATTTAAGTCTCATTTCTGCCAGGGAATATGAACACTGTATAAATAGATTTTGATACTTGTCTGTGAGAACTTCAAGTTGATAGGGGAGCTCGTAACAGAAACTGGTTATTTGTTATTGTGATAAGTATAGTGATAGAACAATAACCCCAGATAGACTATTTTGAGAGCACAGAAGAGAGGTTGGAGAAGGTTTTCTAAGATAACTTATGCCTGAGCTGAGTATTTTATTAATCAGTTAGGTACCTGTTAAAATAATGTGTGCACATAATATAAAACCCAAGGCTATGTAATAAAATAGCATTTTTGTCCTATTGACAAGTATACCCACTCCATTTCTACTGCTTTCAGTTCTGTGTTTCTAAATAAAATGTTTACTCCTTGTTTTCCTTTATTGAAAAAATGTTAGATATCAGTTGACTTCTCACTATTTGGCTCTCTTATACTATACTCCTCTTACCCCTACTTTTTAAAACCACACATTTTTTTTCTCCTATTATTCCAATATAATTTCTTTTTTTTGTTGTTAAATCAGTTTAGTAATAGTTACTTTGACTATGTAAATGTGTGTGCCTTCCTGTGCATATTATATACTGATTACTTTGACTATTTTAATCCAACTTATTTTGTTTCCTGAAGTTAATAATGGCCTATGTCCAAACCTTCCAAAGTTTTACTGGAAGTACTCAATGTTTACTGGAATTCGTGAGCCATGGTTTACCCGGTATGTGGCATATCCAGGGGGGGCCCTGGGGGAAGTCAGCCCTAGTGCAAGGACCATTTTATTACTGGGAGAATTTACAATTGTTTGGCCGGGTGCGATGGCTCACGCCTGTAATCCCAGCACTTTGGGAGGCCGAGGTGGGCGGATCACGAGGTCAGGAGATCAAGACCATCCTGGCTAACTCGGTGAAACCCTGTCTCTACTCAAAATACAAAATATTAGCCAGGCGAGGTGGCGGGCGCCTGTAGTCCCAGCTACTCGGGAGGCTGAGGCAGGAGAATGGCGTGAAGCTGGGAGGCGGAGCTTGCAGTCAGTGGAGATCATGCCACCGCACTCCAGCCTGGGTGACAGAGCGAGACTCTGTCTCAAAAAAAAAAAAAAAAAATTGCAGTTGTTGGATCCAGGTGATAAAAGGCTCACCAACTTTTTGTCAGTTATATTTCTTAGATTTTCTGCAGACAGAACACCCACTTATTCTCTGCCCTTGGACATTCTGCTTCCACCAACCTGTCCTTGCTAAGGCTGTGAGTTCAGCTAAGCAAGGCAAGGGGTGGTCCTCTGAGAGAGTGGTAGGGTATTCCAAGAAGATGGGACAACCTGAGTGGAAAGGCATGGCAGTGAGAGAGAGCATGTTGTGTTCATGGAATTACAGATAGTTTGGTGTAGGTAGAGCATAGAGTACAGGGCAGGACTGGCTGAGATGAGGCTGTGATGGTGGGCAGGAGTCAGATCAACGCGATCTCTTTATTACAGACTCATACACACTAGATTCTGTCGTGTAGGCTATGGGGAAACTCATACTGTTAAGTAACATGGTCTGCTTTGCTTGTGAATGAATGACAGAGTAAGCAAAAAGTGAAAAACTAGCTCCTGAAGTCAGCAGTTAAAATGCTGTCTTTGCATATTCAGTGACGTATTAATATTTTAGGGGTACTCCATCAGGCACATTGTTAGAGCACACATCCCCAAGAATACACGCACATGCACAGAAACGCACAGACATTCATTGTTTATGTACATGTGTTGCTACTGTAGTTAATATTCAGGGCCCAATAAACACCGAAAGCAAGGTCTAGGTTAAATGATGGTGCCTCTAACAGTCACGTCAGAGTTTCCTGGAGACCTACTCTGACATGTAGATTTGCATGCAGTGAGTTTCTGGGAGGATTCTCAGGGACACTACCTGCGAGAGGGTGAGGGAAAAGGACAGACAGGAGGAGACATTGACTGTGATGCAGCTGAGGCTTCAGCTCGCCCATGAGGAGCTCTGGAACTGGATGCCTGTTCAGAGATGTTCTGAACGGAGACCTGGAGCCAGGCCTTTATAACTGAACATCGAGGTGGGATGTGGGCCATCCCTGTGGAGGGTCCACAACTCTAAGCTAGGGCTATTCTTGGAAAGGGACTGAGCTGGGAGCTTCCAGCAGCCAATACTCCTGGCAGCTGGGAGAACAAATGCCGCTGGGCAGCACACCACAGCCTCCACTACAAACAACCTTTCTGATAACTTCTCTATTTTTTAGAATTCTCAGATTTCTCTTAAAATGCGGATGCCAAAGAGCTAGCAATTGGCCCATGAGATGCAGTTCTGCCATTTTCCTGGGTTCACTTATGTTTGCATTATTAGTATTACTTGAAAATCTGTCATTTGTTTTTGAGAAGGAAATCTTTGTAAACCCCTTGTCCATTTTATGAGGGTTAATTTAGCTAAAAATGAGACAATGCAATCCACAATCCATTTCCTCAAGCACATGAAAACTGTTATGTGTGACAAAATGGTGAAACAAGAGATAGTAGAGCTTTAACATTAACTTCTTCCTGTTGTGAAAATGAGGGCCCCCATGGCAATCTATTAGTAATTAGATGAACAAATGCAACCTTGTAGATCATCTTGAATTTCTGGCTTTGGAGAAAATTTCTTTATGGAATGAAACCAAGGCAACATTTTAACTGAGGTAGGACAGCTTGTTGGACCTAGACATATGGTGGTGGTGATGGGGTCCCTTTGTATGCTGAATATAGTGTTACTCAGTACGTGGACAAGAGGTAATCAGCCAGAAAGTGTAGTCCTAGGTTTTTTTCAGGTTCCCAGGTGGGCATCTAAGTCAGGGCTCTCCTGATTTTTCTGATCATGTATATAAACCGTCAATAAAAAATACATTACTCTATTAACAGTAAACACACAGAAAGGGGATTAGATAAAGAGGAAATAAAGAATATCTATACAATCAGAAATGTAATTAGAAGCTGTAATATTTTCTTCAAAATGCCAGTGGACTTTTTCTTCTTTTTTGCCCCCACTTCAAATACTACTGAACTAGATTTCTAAAGTATAAGTTATGTACCAAATGGGGACAAAGTGCGTTGGAGACAGAATTTGGCAATTTAATGGGTTTGACCTATGCAGCTATTTAAATGAGGTAGTGTGAGCTCCAAGTATTAAAAAGTGAACTGAAGAAAAATTAGGTTTTAGAATAGAATTGGGATGCTTTAAAATCTTTTTTTTTAAATCATGGAGGGAATGTGTGTGTGTATGTATGTGAGTGTATATCTGTGCGTGTGTTTGCACTAGCCCGGGTCATAATGACTTAGCATTTCTTCCTGTTTAGCCATTCCCCACAATTAACTAAAAGGTTGGGGCCACACTGACACCATTACCCTTCTGTATATCTGGCACTAATTTATGACCCATATCCTGCCTTATATCCCAGAATGCTTTTGAATGTTCTTCCATTGTTTTATTTTCAGATTTATCAATGTACAGATCAGTTAAATGCAATAATGAAAATATATCTTTATTAGTGTCATCTCAGCAATAGAAAAACAGAAAAGACAATACCTTCCATAGATATAACAAGTTCTTACCCATCTTTTTGGAATTTTAAATATTTATAAGCATTTTTCTGGTAAAACTCAGACTAGTTTATAAGAATTATCCTAGAGTCATCTTGTGCCTGAACTTAAGATAGCTTCCTTATTAAAATCTTTTATTTTGCTAATAAAAATCCATTTCAATTATGTTCTCTTTTTTGTATTTAACAGTACCTGCTCACAAGATATTGGTTGCTTTAAATTTCTTGGAAGAAAGGCGATAAATACATTTCAGGTAGCATTATTATTCGTTTTCATTATAGATAAAATTAAAAGGTAGCTGGATTTGGAACCAGTATATAGATGTCTTAATAAGGATATGGTAATCATGGTTCAGTCCCTAAGGAAACCTAATCACATAATCTTAAATATAGTTCATAAGTTAAAAGGCAGAACCTTGTTATGCTAGTGTGCTATTTTTAAAATAATAAAATTAAGATTCTTTAAAAATATATGTACAAATGATCTTTCCATTATTGAGTGTAGACTGTCCCTCAAAAAAATATTATGACTTGAAATGTTCAAGTGACTCCATCCTTACTTGTTGTTAATTCCTTTATAACTATTTGCATTTGCATATTGATTTTTAGAAACTTTTTTTGAGCCAGGGTCTCACTCTGTCACCCAGGCTAGAGTGCAGTGGTGTAATCTCAGTTCACTGCAAACTCTGCCTCCTGAGTTCAAGTGATTCTCCAACCTCAGCCTCCTGAATAGCTGGGACCACACACGTGTACCACCATGCCTGGCTAACTTCTGCATTTTTTGGTAGAGATGGAGTTTCACCGTGTTGGCCAGGCTGGTCTGGAACTCCTGATCTCAAGTGATCCTCCTGCCTCAGCCTCCCGAAGTGCTTGGATTACAGGTGTGATCTTCATAGTAATTTAAAATAAACAACGTTGTATTTGATTAATCTTAACTTCTTATTCATTCATTCAAACATTTTTTATTGAAAGTCCATTTTTGGTTACATACGAATTGGATAAGGGGGTTACAATGGTGAGCAGCAGAGATTTGGTCCCTGCCCTCATGGAGCTTCCAGTCTAATGAGAAAGATAGAGGTGAGTCAGCTGACCATACCAATAGACTAAAGAGATGCTCTCTCCTCCAATGTTGTTGTGAGTGGTAGATGAACTGTTCATTCTTTTAAAAATCACAAACGCATAGAATCTTAAAGAAATGCTATTTACATTAAACATTTTAGTATTTTTAACATGTGTGCTTTACTAATTTATCAATGTATCATTGTTCATCAGTGTTTATCAATTTCCCAATTAATTGGCATAGAGCTCAGAACCTAAGTGTGGATCTCTTGAGTGATGACTCATTATCTTCTTGGATAAGCCACACCCAAAATATATATTGAATACTTCTTCGTTTTGATTTATTAAAAATGGCAGAAGACTTTGATGGCATTTGGCAAGCAATCTAAGTGCAGAATTTGCTAGTTTAAAAAATTTTTCATCCCAATATTATGAAGTTGACACCTAATATAGTGATTTTTATAAACAATTTGCCTTTATTCTTTACAAAGCATTCAATTTGGTGTCAATAAAACATTCGTTTTGTCCTAATTGACACCTAATTTGGTGTCAATAAAACATTCGTTTTGCCCTAATTATGTCACATTTAATTAATTTTCATGATTACAATCACAAATGACATAAACAGACTTGGGATGTAGCAGACAATTAAAGTGGTGAGAGCAGGATTGTGTGGGTTACTAGAGGAGTCTTTTTGCTATTAGGGTGCCACGTAGGCCTATCGTATGTTTTGCAGAAGAAATGGAGCGCATTAGTTTCTCGGGTGACTTGGGGAATGTAGGTTGGCTAAGAACGTTGTACTATAAATATGTACAGTGATAAGTGCTATCAAGTATATTATCAAGGAAAAGTACAGGCAGCTATAAGGAGATATAGAGTAGCCGGATTTATTCTAAAAGTCCCAGAATGCTTTCATGAGGAAGAGCCATTTGGGCTACGGTATGAAAAGCACTAAGGGCCAACCAGGTGGAGAAGTTGTGGGTGCGTAAGGATAGAGAACAGCAGGTACAAATCTCTGCAATGGGCTAAAGCTTGGACTGTAAGGGACCAAGACAGCAGTGTGGCCAGGGTACAGAAAAGAAGGGCCAAGGCTGTGAAGGATGAGGTTGTAGGAGGCAGGGGTCATATCTCATAGAGTCTTGTAGGTCCTCTTAAGCCTTTTTGTTTTTAATCATAAAAGCATTGGAGAGTTATTAAAAGATTCAGAATTGTGATTTAAAAAGATTGTTCTGGCTGTTGTTTGGAAAAAAGAATGAAGGGACATCAGGTAGTGATCCAAGTAGCCTAAGCAAGAAATGTTGTCCTTATTCTGAAAACTCTTCATTGTACTGTTTTTCGTGGCCTGCTACGTGACTAAATGGGTCTTTGAAATACTTGAGGAAAAGCAGAGCCTAAATTTATCGTAGTTTAAATCTTCTTATCACCTAGGAAGACCTGAAACAGAATTTTCTATACTATATTCTTACTTACCATCTTCTCCTTTTACATTTGTATTTATGTTCATTGTTTCAGCACATTATGTTCTCAAAACAATAGGGGAAAAAAGGAAAAGTCATTCTTTTAAGCTTGTACCATGCTATTGACTTTCTCTGAAAGGACAAATGTGTGTTTATTTTATCCCTGTGAGTCCAAAAATTAACCATGAAACATCCTTCTTTACTTCTAAACTATGTGTAACAAAGAAATGCTTTATTGCAATTTCATCAATAATTCAAATGCAACTTAAAGGAAAGTAGGGCAGCTAAGGAAAAAAGCACACTTGTTCCATAATTGAGTCGATTAAATAATATTGAGTCCCATTGTCATAGTCATATTGATGAAACAACTTTTATAACTACAAAAGGTCTAATAAGAAATAAAACCTTAGAATTATGATGCAACGTCATGGACATTTCTTAGTTTTTTTTTTTCTATTGTAAAATACAAATAACGAAAGCAACCTTTTACCAAAGTGCAATAATAAAGGAGCAGCTTTTGAAAGGTGCTCTCATCAAGATATTAGTAGTTTTCAAGGCTGTGCAGTAATAACCCAAGCTATTTTGGAACTGTGCATACATTAGTGTTCTGGTGCAGCATGATACAATAACGTGTGAAAAAGTATAAGATCGCACCTTGTTTAAATTTGCAGTTTTTGTGCATAATCCCACAGTGAGCTCTTGCAAGATTTTGACTGTTTATAGGAGAAAAAAGTTTATAGAAGCCTACAGATTGGGGCCTGTTGTAAGTATCTGACAATGAAAATAAGGTTTTAAAACAATTGCATGCCATATGTTTTGAAAGATTAAAAGGTTATGTTAAGTTTATATTATATATACTATTTTGCAATTCAACTTATGGTTAGTTTCACCCAGTGGAATCTTTAGAATACACATACATAACCATCTAAAGGAAAATGTAGATTTGCTCTATTTAATATTTGCAGGGTATGATTGAAAAGTACAGAGTTTGATTTTTGAAAACAATGATTGCACTATAATTTATGCATTCATATTAATGTTGTTTTCAAAATTGTCACCCAGAGAAGCAAAACCCCTTTTCCAATGATGCCATTGTTCAAAACATTTTGGAAAAACTTCCTCTCTCGAAATTGTCCTTTGAATCATTTGCAAGCCTGACTAAAACATCCATCTCATTACTTTCTAATCGCATTTTATACCAAGATTCATCATCCTTTTTTTTATTCACCAGAATTGGCTATAAATGTCTCTCTGAAATGATGAAAATGGCTAAAATTGACTTTCAAATTATGAAATTTGTCACCATTGAGGATATTTAGAAGTATGTGTGCTTGCATGTGTGTGCACAGACTTAGAAAACAGTTTCAGATGGAGAGAAAGATACTGTGAATAAGTATCTTTGAGTGAGTTGTGTTCTAAGGTGACCATTAACATGGTAAAATACATTTGAACTTAGATGACAAGGTATGTTTGTTTAAAAAAGTCACATTATCTTTTAAAATGTACATTATTTTTTACAACGTATACAAAGAAAAATGCGAATACGTCTTTTGGAATGCAAGGCCAAATACCTTACATAATTAGCAGTATATTTTATTATTAAAACAATTAAAGGATTAAGCAACTACAATGCTAATCCTATGTTGGCAGATTGTTCAGATAAAGTCCTAACGTGGGAACATATCTGTATAATTTTATTTAAATACTGCCATTGACTGTCTGATCTGTAAGTATGTGTATTCATTAGCATCTTACGAAATTCATATTAATTTTTATGTCATTTGAAGGCACTAGTTGGTAGCACTTGGAATTTTCATTTCAGTTCACCTCTTCATGTAAATAATTGACCTAGTTTTCGAAACTATTAGTAATTGTTTTCTTAGCCATCAGTAAGGAACCCATATGGTTACATGTGCTTGAAATGTAAAATAACTGGAATAAATTCCAAATGCTTTCTTACTTTAAGAACTCTGTGGTCACTCGGTGTTTATGTGTTGAATGACTTATGAGTAAAATGAAAATGAAGTAGGACTAAATTAATATACATATCCAGAAATTCACCCATTTCCTCCCACTTTGAACATCTTTATTGTGTTCCTTCTTAAATATGTAAGAAATGAAAGAAATGTTTGCCAGAGAGACTTAGGTGAGTAGTTTTTCCTTTCTGAGTATAAGGAGAGCAAACAATTTAAAGATAATTTTGCTGTGGTCAGTTTTCGTGACCCTGTACCATCTTTGTAATGTCTGACTTCCAGCTTGAGTGCATTACAATAGGGATCAAATGTCTACATTTTAAGAATGTCATTGGTAGCTTTTTGAAAGTTCGTAGATTTAAGTGTAAACCAGTGTTTGAACATGAAGATCTGGAACACACTTTTGTAACATCACCTTTCAATATAGGTAGCTCAACAGTTGGAGACCATAATGACTTCTTGTTTAACATGGTATGTGATTTACACAGACTAATTTGTGTTTATAGTAATTATTTTACCCTGGTTAACTACCTGTGCTAAAATTTCTTTGCTTTCTGGCTTCTTACTACCCAATTGTTTTTTTTCTTACCTGAATGCATGTATCCTTGACTTTTCTAAACATTTTAAAACAGGGTTTATGCAGGACTTGTTCCAAACTAATAGGTACTTTGTTCTTTTTAAGCACGTTGATTTATATTAATGGAATTGGCTAATTTGTTTTTGTAAAGTTTTGTTTTCTTAAAGGGGGGATGAGTTTTGAGGCACTAAATCAAGCTGAACTACACCGTTAGCTTTTTGGTAAATTTATGTCACTTATTAATTGCCACGAATTTTTGACAACAAATGTCATATTTGAAATTCTACTGGAAGTATAACAGTGTGATATTGTTCATTTGTGATATGATAATTGTTCATGAACAATATCTAAAATCTGTAATAGATTAGAAAATGAAATTCCAGCGTTTTTTTTCCCCATTGATAAAGATAAATATAGAAAGACCATATTTTAAATATGTCACAGTACTGCTAACAAAAAGTTAAGAGTTTTAGTGTTGTAGGAGTTAGGCTAGTAAGTAATGTTTATGTAATCCTGATAAACATTTCCCCATAACTGAATTTTGAGTGGAAAACTTTGTTTCTTAAAAGGCTCTAAGTGGAAGAAAAAATATTGGAGTCTGTCTTCTTATTGTGTAGTGTGTGTGTGTGTGTGTGTGTGTGTGTGTGTTTGTATTTAGATCCAGTTTAATACCAAGTAATGCCAACATCTGGCAGAGAGATGGAGATCTGGGAATTTGTTGCTTGAAACCCTGGGACAAAGTGTTCTGATCTGACCGGCAAACATAGCTGTGGACTTGAACTGAAACCTTCAGGGGCAGAAACGTCTTAAGTGTCTGGAAAATTGGCCTGTTGAGTCACCGTGAAGGCACTAAAACAAAACTAATTTTAAGCAGGTCAAAGTTCAGTGATTCCCTCTGGAATTCAAACTTTTTTTAAGAGTCTCATGTTTAAGTGAAAAGGGTCAAAGTTGATGCACTGTTACAATGTTTTGAATGCTTTCCCTTAAGAACAGCCACCCAAGCTGGGATTAGCATGAGGAACTGCAAGGCTGGCACTTCAGCGTCTGGGTTAAAAATATTTTAAAGCAGTAAATGCAGTCAGTACAGAGAGATCCCTGGGAGCCTTTCTATTCAAAAATGTGTGAGCTCAGGGCAGCGACTGCAATGTAATTTAGGGCAGTGTATGCTTCATAGCTTTGGAGAATATTGCTTCCTGTTAATGTTCCATCGGAGGATGGTAGGATAGTAGTAATTTTAGAAGGTGGTATTCCTGTTTGTCTTACATCGAAAACTTCAGAATAAATAAAAGGAAACATCAATCGAACCAGAAATGTAACTGTGGAAAAGTACCAATGAATCTAAATTTGAACTGAACAGATACAAAACCAGCATGGGTGTAGGAATATTTTTAAAGAGGAAGCTATGGCAAAAGCAACTTCCCAGGGAATGGACTGAGCAGGTATGTACAGTGTGGACAAATAGTCTGCAGAAACTTTCGAGAAAATGCCTGGTCAACAGGGACGTGCTTTAGCTGTGACTAGATGAAATGGCGTTGAGTATTTGAATGGAGGAATTATTTTAGAACATGGAAACATAGGAGATTTTTTTCTCAGTAGCTGGCATTCAGATGGTAGCTAGATAACCTAAGCAAACCAAGTCATTAGCTAATCACAATTCCTTGAATGAGAGTGCACTGGGAAAGTCTGCTGGCCTGACCCTGAGGTGTGTGGTTCCAGGACTTCTGATGTTAAAATGTTATATACTGCCGTTGATGGGATTGAACAGGCATTTCCTCAGTCTGAAGATTATGTTGCTGAGCAGAATGAAAACTAAACAAGATTCTCAGACATTAAAAAGAACCTATCATTTGATGAGTTTTGTCTAGGAAATGCAAGAGGAACACTGACTCTGCCTTCAAATTTTAGGGACTCAGCTAAAAACTCTGGGCAGCTACGAAATTTGGCTAGGATCCAGAGTCTGCTAAACTCCCTGTGAAACTTTGGTTGTTCTTATTAGCCGTTTTATTTTTCCACGTTACCAGTTGCAGAATAATTCTGTTGCTTTTCATCATCAACCTATGATACTCACTTGGAAGAAGCTTTAATTATTTAGTTATTTATTCAGCAAAGATCAGTTATTCCAATTTGAGGAATTACATTTTGCATTGTGTTTACTGTGTCTCCAGAGATATGAATTCAGTCATGTCTATTTATTTTAAGGAGATAAGCCAGGAACATGTGATAATATTTTTACGAAAACAGAGGAAAAATGCACACGGAAGAATGAAAAACGAAGTTATTATTGTATGGCATGATGACTGTCTCTTGTACAGTTTTGAATCAGAAAGGGACCCGAGTTGTGCTGAACAAGGAGAAGACGACATGCATATTCTGCATGTTTTTTTCCCCAAATATAGGTAGATAGAAAGTGGCCTTTGATTTGAATCCTTGAATTCAACTGTGTTTACAAATAACATTATGAATGCTGCTTATTTTAATGTAGTGATGAAGAATACGGGAGAATCACATATTACAAAGCTTAAATTAGAAAAATTAAAAATGACAAAGGTTTTCAAGAACTGGTGCTAGGATTGTAATGCAGGGGTACTTTTAGGGTGAGCTCTGAGACTTCTCTGACTCTTAATTAGGGCCAGAAGTTTAGCTTTTTGAGCAGGGATTTTTCAGAAGTAAAATTTATTTACTATCTACACTGTATGAAAAAAATAGAAGCATCAGCATATTCCATACTCGAATTCATTATTTTAACAGGACTCGTTGACAGTTTGATCACAAATGACCTCTTTTAAAAAAAAATGTGTGTTGCTCTGAACTTTTGCCCCTCAAAACCCTACAAGTCTTTGCAAGGAGCGCTTTTGAAGGGAAGGGTCTTAAATCGGTCTGATAGTAAAATGCCTTGATCCCGACATCTCTCTCTAGGTGCTGTCAGCTGTTAAACTTGTGCTAGCACACTGCTGGTTCCCCATGCTGTGCTGATCCTTTTGTTTAACCGGCATTTCTCTTAGCTTTCCCACTTAAACTAGCTATCAGAATCCTATAGGTCAACTAGACAGTTTGCCTTATCGCAAGCTCACCTGAAACATCTTTTGAGGTAGGGCCTATGATTTCATGACAAATAGTCACCTCAGTGGGGAGCTACGGAGCTCACCTCTATCTTCCAAGGGTTAACAGTAACCTATAATAATAATTTGGTGACACAAAATGCTTCTTTTTGTGCATTACCTATTTCCAGAGGCCTAATTTAGGTTTGAATCAAAATGGATATCACAAACAGTACAGCTTCCTGCTGAGAAGCAAAGTGCTACTGAGAGACTTTCTGTGATTCTTTTGGTGGCATCTGGGAGGGGTGAAGGAACACAGGGTGGTGGGGCGGGGGAAGCAATTGTCAGTCGCTTATAGTGGAGCTGGGACCAGCCGTGGTAGAGAATGGTTTTCAGGGGCAGAATAGCTTTATGGAATGGTTCTATCAGGAACTGAACTTTGTTCTATTGCACTTGATATGAGGCAAATTTTAGAACCAGGAAAACAGCAGAAGCAGTTACAACAGATATCTTATTTTTCTGTATGATTTTCATACTTCATGCTCTAGCAACAGTGACTGCGCTTACCCAGCTGTAAATACAAAAATAATGATATAGTGTCCAGAAAGTTTTCAACCTTAAGAGTCTGTTAAAACTCTTAATTCCTCATCACAAAATCCTTGGCTGTGCTAGTGCAATTGGAAAAGCAAGCAAAGTTAATCTGTCAGTGTGTCCTGTCTTCTCTAACCTTTTACCCTCTTTTCAGATCGCTTGGTAACTACCCCAAACATACTAAGACATCCTCTATTGTCCTAGTTCTTCTCACAAAAGAAAGCAAATTAAAAACAAACAAATTTATCATGATTTTTCTAAGCTATACCCAGGAGTATTTGTACTTTAAATAGAAACTTATGAAGGGTTGTTTTTCATCAGTGTTTACAGTGAGTATTTCTGCCTATGTGGGTGAGGAGAGACGACAAAACTATGACAGTATTATTTTGCAGCAGGGGTCTTCCAGTGAGCCCTGTATTCATGGCACATAGGCTAAATTCCCAGTAAAGCTAAGCCGAGAGCCGATTTGAGCCCAAATATGGGATGGTAAATGACCTGCATTTTAGAATTCAGTGATGGAGGTGGTTATGCATTTCATGCCTTGGGCTCCATGGCGGCTTCCAGTCTGGGCCTTTGCCTTGGCTGGATCTGGTTGCTGTACCTGGTAAAGGGATGGGAAAACCTCATGGAGCTGGGCAAACTGACAAGAACTCCATCCCAGAATTTTAACTCCAGTTCTCACTTCGACATTTTGCTCTTGCATGTTTTCTGAGAGTGCAGCGTTTTTCTTGGCTTGCTGCTTCCCCAAGTGGCCAGCCCTGGCCTCCCCTCTGGACTCTGGGGATGTGTTCTCAGAATGCCCGTTTCCCACTCGCTCCTGGGAGCACCATGAAGAAGCAGCTGTCCTTGCTTTCCCAGCCCCACTCCTAGGAGAGGCTTTGGGTGCACAGGCTTCTGTCACATACTTAATTTGTGCATCTCAAGCACAGCTTGCTCAGCTCTGCATTTTTGGCTCAGTGAACACGTTGAACATGCCCATATAGGTGTTCATCTTGGGGTATACTCATGTAGGGATAATAGACATTATGCTGTCTCTTTTCAAGGACTCAGGTTTTAAGAGTCTCTAGTTAATGGCTATTGGAAAAAACATTGATTTTTAAAAAATGTGCTGTAAGTAACGTGCTCATGATCTTCTTTTTTGATTCCTTAAACAGCTATGTAAAAACCAGAATTTTAAGGAGTTTCTTAAAGAATGAGTTTAGACATATTATATCTACTTCCCTATTTAATTGACTATAATTTATTTTGTGTTAGTCTTTCTAAGCAGGAAGACTTTCTACCACCATGGTCTAAGAGTTTGGTCACTTTTCTGAGGGATTGCTGAGATCTTCCTTGTAATAGTAGCTCCCCGAAAAAAAACCAGAGAAAAGAAATAACATGAAACCCTCAACTGCAGCTTTTGTCCCATTTGAACTGCAGTGGATAGTTTTCAAAAACTGCAAGTGGGGTGATGATGTAAGATGGACTTTTAGCTCTCTTTTCAAAGTTTCTTCTAATTTTTCTGCTTATTTCACAACCTTTACCTAGAATGAGAGTATATTCATGTTGTTTAGTATCCTTTGTTTTCATAGTATCATTTTTTTTTTCATAATGATTGGTGGGTAGAAATGGGCAGGGCCATGCTTTGGGATCTGAGCCTCCTTTGGACCCCATAGGATGTCAATGGACTCATTAGGGTTTAGCCAAGTTTTATGCATTATTCATAATATACATTCACAGCGTGCACACTAACGACTGTCTCCTGTGTCTGCTTAGTCAGAACCATTTGCATGCTGTAATATGGAACCATAATACAGAATGCATTTAGCTACATTTTCTGTATTATCCTTAATACATATTGTCATCATTTTCTGTTATGGGGTATGTGGTGAATGTGTTTAAACAATAGCATGCACTTGTACATTATGATTCCATAAAAACAAATGTATAATAAAAGTCTTGATGGAAGTAATTATTGCATATGTGCAATAACAGTTTTTAAAAAAGCTTTCATATTATTTCTAGTTTGTTTTTATTGTTTGATTATCTAGTTATTTGTTTTATGTTGTTTTATGCCTGCTGGACTGATGTCCTGAAAATTTTAATTTTGAAAATAACATACCTTGTTTATCCCTTTCATATCTTATCTCATTAGTTTCCCTAAATGCATATTTAAAAACATAATATTTAAGAGACTTGATGATTAGGAAAAGCATGTTTCCTAACTACCAATTAAAGATCTTCAGGGTATTTGTTATAAAGAGCCCGTGTTCCATGTATCAGCAGAACTACGCTGCGTATGTGAGAACTTAACATCAAATTGTCTTCCATATCCAAGATAGAGAATTTCTGAGTTCTAATGTCAACGAGTCTAACTTATTTAGGGAATTGGCATCTTTTTGTCTGGAACAAGTTCCTTATAAAATGGAATTGACCATGGATTAATTCCAACAGAATATCATATTCATTATGTCTTTCAAAAAATTCTTAACTTCCCCTGGAAAGAAAAAAAACCTAGAAATGCATCTGTATATCACAAGTATGAAGGAAACAAATAATGTATTGAAATTTTAAGTGATAATTTGTTGAAAAGTTAGGAATTCACTGAGGATATAGACTTCTAAATCAATTTACCTTGCTATAATTGGAAATAGTTGGTATAGTAAAAGGATTCATTGAAATTCTGAGTTTTCTCTTTTGAGAGGCTACTGGTGGTTTTCCAGTAGTTAGAAGTCATTTAGTTTCTGGTTACCTGCTAGTAAACTCATTTTATGATGCTCACTTTGAAAACCCTGTGATTCATTTAGTGTCCTCCAAATAGAGTACTTTTCTATATGACCACTTCTTATTTCATTATGAAATCATTTAGGAACAGATTTTTGGAGTTAGAAGCATATATAAAATGGTAGTTTTAGTTTGCAGGGCCATTAGTCTTTTTATTGCTAATGACACTTTTATCAGTAATCTGTTCTACTTGGAATCAGTTCTATAACATTTTAATTTTTGGCCAGACATTATTGGTGAATTTGTTTTAGATACAGGATCTCACTGAAAATTTCAAGTATACCTACCTAGTAATGTTGTAAATCGTCCTTGTCTTGTCTCCCCTTTTCAGGGAGTTTGACATGATGCATCCTGATGAAATGGCTGTTGAGTTTGTGTCCATACTCTTCAGGAATCTGGAGGGAATATAAACTTGAGGCAAAGTCTGACTAGTAATGTCTTTTTTATCCATATCAGTGCATTTTTCTCTGTTTCCCTGGTGACCCCCACATAGTTGTTTGGGTCAGTTTGCATGTTGAGAAGGCAATAGCTTCAAATCAACTGGTTTTAGATATAGTGGTTGGATTGAATTCCAAGTAGTCAGACCTTAAGGCAGGACGGAGAAAGATATGGGACCAGGTACCCACTCAAACCTAGATCTTTTGGTTTTCTGCAATAATATGTGTCTGTCAGACAAGGATAGATAAATTGAGTATGACATAGATAGGAAAAGGGTACACCCCTTAAATGGATTCCTTTCTACACTGCGGGGAAGCAAAAGACCTCCCTGGCTCCTGTTTTAACAAGCTGTATTTTTTCTACTTTCATTTGATACTTTCTTTCACTAGGCTTACGTACAAAGCTGATCATTTTGTCCAACTTTTATTGTCAATTTACATAGTTGGTCTGCTGAAAAAGTCCTCATGCTAATTTTGAGGTCTTTCTCTGTCCTGCCTTGAGGTCTGACGACTTAAATTGCTCAGAATATTCAGGAACTCTACATTGGAGCTGCCATAGAGCCTGAGACGTACTCTTTTGATAACCACAGGGGGCACATTTTCTTACTTTGAAGGAAGAGTTTATATTTGAAAGCAGTCAAAAGATATATTTGACCAAGTCTAGTGAATAAAGAAGGCAGGCAGTGAAAGGTGAGGGTAGCAGAAGAGGGCAACACAAATTGTGGAGCTCAAGTAACACACCTGTTTTCTTGGGTCAATCAGAAATTGGAAGATTACAAAACAGGGGCTCTAAAAGTATTTTAAGCACTAGTAGCAACAGGGAAATGAGTATATAGTTTCTTACATTCACTTCTTTGAAGGACCACACTTATTTGTCTGTGAAGGTTTAAAATAGGTTTAAAATATGTTACATTACTTTATAGTTATACTATAACTATATATAGTATAGTCATAATCACAATATATTTCATGTGTTTTTGTGTGCATCTGTTATAACTGACATGCAAAAATGTGTCCATTTTTAGATTGGTGTGCCTATCCTTTCCAAATTATGAAAAATGCACAGGGTCTTTCAAAACCATTAATTCTGAGCTAAGATAAGTTGAGCAAATGGAAAAATAATTTCAGTGGTTTTTTTGTGTCTCATATTAAGTTTCCAGATAATAATCCAATGTTTCCAGAGCCTAAATATCTTAAATATAGATTTTTTTTTTCCTGCTTAATGTTGGTCAGAAATGCCACCATAGTATTTCTGTAGCAATACATATTTTCATAGTAGCAATACATATTTCAGGGAGTTTCTTCATTTGAGTTTATTTGTTGGCTCTTCAAGACCAGTCTGGCCACTTGTAGACTGGCACAGTTGCTTGCAAATAGATCATTTCCATGGATAAACAGTAAGAAATATACACAATCATGTATACAGAGTTTCACGACTAACTTATATAGTCATACATTTTTAAAGACCACAATTTTGCAGATTTATTTAGTAAGAAACTCGGTATTCACTAGATCATATGATATTCATTTCAGAGTGGATCTCAGCTATCACTATGTCCAGATTCCTCATTGTGACATCCCCAGAGATTTTTGGAATTCTCCACTACAATGAGTAATATTAGAAGGGTTGACACAAGCAAGAGTAGGTTAAACAGAGAGTGTTGGATTAAAATAAAATAGTTGAGTACTATTTAATCTTTTATTTTTTTATTTTTATTTTTTATTTTTTTTAGATGGAGTCTTGCATTGTCGCCCAGGCTGGAGTACAGTTGCATATTAGATACGAGTAGAGAAGGGCAATGAAGACTAGGTTTTTGTTTGTTTGTTTGTTTGTTTGTTTGTTAAGAGTCTCACTCTGTTGCCCAGGCTAGAGTGCAGTGGCACTATCTCGGCTCACTGCAACCTCTGCCTCCTGGGTTCAAGCGATTCTCCCACCTCAGTCTCCCTAGTAGCTGGGACTACAGGCACATGCCACCACAACTGGCTAAATATGTTTGTATTTTTAGTAGAGATGGGGTTTAGGGGAGCTCTGTGTGTTATTTTTATAGACTTCTCCCACCGTATAATGGCTTAAATAAATGTAGCTATTTCCCACACAATATATCCCACCCCAGTTTTTTCATTACTACTTCAGAAACAGCATTGTAGGGAGAGGATCCAATGTCATCATCTAGGTCACTATACTCAGGTCACTGAACTCTGACTCTCTCTTTCCTCGCCTGTAAAATTAGGTTTAGTGCATAGAATTTTTTGTGAGAATAAAATAAGGTAATTATGTGAATGCATTTTGTAAACTGTAACATTCAAAGAGATGCTAGTTGTTCATACCTTGTGTTGATGAAATGTAGCATAACCAGTACTGCAGCTAGATTTGCAGTTATTTTTGTTGATGGGTTTATGATCTTGTTCATATGTTGGGTACCTTTTGGTAAAGTCCTAACTGTATGGTTTTTAAACTAGAATAGCACTAGCTCTGCAAGCAATAACTCTTGAAAAAAAATGACAAGGTCTGCTTTCGTGTTTTGTTCATTTTTGGTTGTTCTACAGCTTGCAGTAGGATCCCTGATGGTACCACAAAGTGTTGACAATATCTCCCATGACCTTCATCCTTGAACTCTTCTAAGATTCTGCGTCTTGTTTTCTTTTTCTTGAGTAATGTAAATACAAATTTTAGCTCCAGCCTGTGGGATGATGTGTATATTTTCTTTTCGTTAAAAGGTATGTGGTATAGAAATTGAGTATTTATGTCTCATTATTTTGATAACATGCTACGAAGATCCCAGTAGCCGTGTTTAATATTTGTTTTAGGAAATTTGCCACTACAGCCAAATTTATTTTAGACTCACTTCTCTGAAAAACAGTGAATTAAATGGTGGGAAAAACCCCAATGTGGTAAAGTAATATATGATCTGAATTCATGGCAGCCACGTGTAATCTTTCTTTTCTCAGAGAGTTTTCTATTCTCTCCATATTCATTGTTTGTTTCTATTTTCTGTGCAGGAACTGGGCTTGTGCTGATAATTATAATTCTAAGTGAAGTGATAAGGACAGATACTTTGGGTGACAGTTGTGGCACCTTCCTTCTGACCTTAGGCTAGTTACTTCATTTCTTTTCTCTTTCATTCTCTTTCTTTCCTAGCTTGTCAAGGACACAGTGATACATATTTCACAAGATTGCTCAAAGGGATAAATGAGATGATATGTGTAAAATCTCACATATTCTAAATATTCTAAATATTATAAATAGAAAGTAGCATACCACTGCCAGCCATCATCATACTGAATATTTGCCTACAAAAACAGGTAAGCTATAACATCCAGGCTTTCAGGAATGTTTTGCAGACTTTAAGACTTTAAATTAGCTGATGGAAACAAAATTTTAGGACTGGAACACTATTCCATGGCCTATAAATGCTTCCTCTAGATCCACTGAGGATGCTAGGTGAGATTTTCAAGGTCATATAGACAAGTAAGAGAATCGGTCATAGACCCAGGTTTCCTGGCTCCCTTGCTGGACTCGATTCTGCACTCTCACGATATGGGCTTCCTACCATTTGGCCACCTACAGTGTGGAGATGTTTTCCAAGCGATAGTGCTACATCAGTAGCATCCACTCTTCTCTCCGAAATGAAGAATTCTAGAGAGGCATTTTCTTTCTGTTTTCTTTTTCGCCTTGTGGTTATTGACAAAGCTTTGGATCATGTTGAAACTTGTTGCAACCAACAGGAAACTCTTTCAACTTTTCTAGTTATCACCCTGCTCCTAATTGAGAAGTAGCAAGCATGATTCTACCCCCTGTAAGTTGGAAAGACTTGTCAGACTTTAATATTTAGATGAGGGAAAGACCTCCAGCCATGAAAAAAAATTCCTGTTGATATTTTCCATAAAAGGGGATGTACAGTTCAAGACCAGCAGAGCCGACTCTGCCACTTTGTGTAAATGAGATCTTGAGAAGTGGCAAAGAAGAGAATGTTAGTCATGTCTTACGTGAATATGTGATGTCCCCTCGAATTTCTTAGCTTCCTTCTCATGAAAATGCTGCATAGTGAGCCAGGAGGAGGTTGTTCTTTCCCTAGGTTTGGCCCTGAAATAAAACAAAAGTAATAAAAATTAGTAAACTTGCATTTATGGAAGTGTGTGATGAAGACAGCTTTTTGTAAATGAATGTTTTGCTAGGGTCAGCCATATAAATCAAGTAAGTAATGTGCCTCTAAGGAAAAGTCATTTAAAGAAATCAAGTAAACTTCATTCACACTTTATAAAATAATTGACATCTACATGTATTCCAGGTTGCGATGACTCACTCATTCTCTGTTAAGGAAAAAAGTGTTTTTTTTTTTTGGTTTTTAAGAAATTAGTAGGACATTTAGCTCCCCTGACAAACTAGCTAGTGCTATGTTTATATTTCCCCAATAGCTACAAGGTGAAGGGTTGGACATAGAAGACTGAATGTAGTGCCATGCAGTGTGACTCTGAGCTTCTTGGAGAATGTCAGGAAATAGCAACTATTTTCTTTTGATTATGTGAAGCAATACTTTAGGAGACAAAAATAAATTTACAGTGGAGAAAACTGAAAAGAAATATAGAATAGAGTTCTCCTTACTGATAGTAGTTTTCGTAGACTTTGAAAACTGAATTTTTGTCTCAGTGTCATATTTAGAGGTGAATTCAAGCCATGCCCCAAACCAGCTTTCACTATGAGTGTCATTGAAGATAAACTCAGCAAGGACATTGGCACAACAAGTTTTAACTTTGCTATTCAAGTGGTAATAACAAACATATGACTAGATTTTCATCACCTCTCTCTCTCTCGTCTGATCCTTTATATGTCTTCTTTCTCCATCTGGAATCACAGTACAGAGAGACACTGACCTCAAGTACATGTCCCACGCAGACAGCACTTCTCTGAGGAGGTTAAACTCTCCCAGTAGCTAGTTCATGGACTGGTGAATCAAGAACCTACCATAGGTTATGTACTCATAGGCATTGGGGATGCAGCAGTGAACAAAAGAGACAGCCCTTATTCCCAAGGAGCTCAAAATCTCATGGACATGATAGAAAACAAACAATAAAGAAATATGGCTGGGCATGGTGGCTCATGCCTGTAATCCCAACACTTTGGGAGGATGAGGTGGGAGGATTCCTTGAGGCCAGGAGTTTGAGACCAGACTGGGCACCATACAGAGACTCTGTATGGTGTCGTGGTGCACCTCTGTAGGCCCAGCTACTTGGGAGGCTGAGGTGGGAGGATCACTTGAGCCTGGCAGGTTGAGGGCTGCAGTGAGCTGTGATTGCATCACTGCACTCCAGTCTAGGCAACAGAATGAGACCCTGTCTTAAAAAAAAAAAGAAATGTGATAATTTCATAAGGAGAAGAATAAATAGCATAATGTGGCAGTCAGTAGTTCTCAGGATCTGCTTTGGTTGGGGTGGTCAGGGAACGAGATGGTATTCTGAGTTGATAACGTTGTTCTCAAGAGAAGGAGTAGCACGTGTTGGGCCCAGTGATGGGAGAGAGCCTGGCTTGTTGTGGTTGGGGGAGCCCACTCTTCTTTATTGTCACACCTTCGTTATACTTCCTCTCCCATCTGCTTTGTCAGCTTGTGATCTTGCTTCCTATTTCTTCCAGAAAATGAAAGGAACAAGAAAGAGAACTTCTTGAAGCTTCTCTCATCACACCTGTGCACCCACCTGCATTATATACTCTGCGTTTGCCTTTTCCCTATGTATAAACCGAGTCCCTAGTAACGGCTGAGTTTTCCATGTGTACTGGGCCCTGGAGTCTTCCTCCTGCCTGCTCATACAGTACTCCACCCACGTTCTCTCTGCTGCATCATCAAATTTTCCTTCTCTATTAGGTCCTTCGCATCAACCTGCTAACTTGCTATTTTTTCCATTTCAAGAGGAAAAACACTCTTTTAATGCCATTTCTCTCCGGCTACTACACATTTGCCTCCATCTGTTTAATGAAGAATTGCTTGGGAAAAAATTGTTTCATTTGTTTCCTCTAAATTCTTCCCAGCCGGGTGCAGTGTCTCACACTTGTAATCCTAGCATTTGGGAGGCTGAGGAGTTTGAGACCAGCCTGGGTAACATGGTGAAACCCCGTCTCTACAAAAAGTGCAAAACTTAGCAGGGTATGGTGCTGGTGCACGCTTGTGGTTTCAGCTACTTTGGAGGCTGAGCTGGGAGGATCACTTTAGCCCAGGAGTTTGGGGCTGCAGTGAGTCGTGTAGTGCCACTGCACTCCACCCTGTGCAACACTCACTTGGCTTCTCTTTTCTTGGTTTTCTTCGTTCCTACTGGCTACTGCTTTTCTTTTCTTTTTTTCTTTTTTTTTTTTTTTTTTTTTTGAGACAGAGTCTCGCTCTGTTGCTCAGGCTGGAGTGCAGTGGAGCGATCTTGGCTCACTGCAAGCTCTGCCTCCCGGGTTCACACCATTCTCCTGCCTCAGCCTCCCGAGTAGCTGGGACTACAGGCGCCCACTCCCACGCCCGGCTAATTTTTTATATTTTTAATAGAGATAAGGTTTCACCGTGTCAGCCAGGATGGTCTCCATCTCCTGACCTCGTGATCCGCCTGCCTTGGCCTCCCAAAGTGCTGGGATTACAGGCGTGACAGGCGTGAGCCACCGTGCCCGGCCTGTCTACTGCTTTTCTAATCTTTTAATTTTTAATTTCATTGTGGTAACAACATTTCACATGATAGCTACCCTCTGAACACATTTTTAAGTGCACAATACACTATTTTTAACTATAGGTAAGACATTGTGCAGTAAGTCTCTGGAGCTTGTTTGTCCTGCTTAACTGGCGCTTTGTGCCTGTTGATTATTAACTCCCACTTCCCATTCCCCCCACTCCTGGCAACCTCCATTCCACTCTTTGATTCCAGGAATTTGACTATTTTAGATATCTAATATGCATGAAATCATGCAGTATTTGTCTGTGACTGGCTTATCTCACTTAGCCTAATATGCTTAAGGTTTATTTGTGTTTTCGCATATTGGATCATTTTAAAGGCTGAATGACATTTCATTGTATGTAAATATCGCTTTTTCCTTATTCATTCACCTGTCAATGGTCATTTAGGTGGTTTTACATATTGGCTATTGTGAATAGTACCACAGCGAATATGCGAGTGCTGTTTTGTCTATGAGATTTTGATTTTAATTCATTTGGATAAATACCCAGATGTGCAATTACCAAATAATATGGTAGTTCTATTTTTAATTTCTTGAGGAGCCTCTGTACTTTTTTTTTTTGGTGTTTGTTTGAGACAGGGTCCTGTTCTGTAACTCAGAGTGGAGTGCAGTGGCAGGATCCTAACTCACTGCAATCTCATATATGCCACCAGGCGCAGCTGATTTAATTTTTTTTTTCTTTTAAAGATGGGGTTTCACTGTGTAACCCAGGCTAGTCCTAAACTTCTGGTTTCCAGCCTCCCAAGGATTTACAGGCATGATGTACTATTTTTTATAGACAGTGTACCATTTTGCATTCCCATCAACAGTGTACAAAGGTTCTAATTTTTCAATATTCTCACCAACACTTGTTCTTTGTTTTTTGATGCTAGCCACCCTGACAGGTGTGAGATTAGATCTCATTGTGGTTTTGATTTGCATTTCTCTGATGAAAAGATGCATTAGGCATCTTTTCATATACCTGTATATTTAAATTTTTAGCACATTTTAATATCAGGATTTATTTATTTATTGTTTTGAAAACGTTTCTTCTATATTTCAGATATTCACCTCTTATCAGACATAGAGTGTATTAGCTAGGGTTCTCCAGAGAGATAGAAGCAGTAGGATGGGTGGATGGATGGATAGATAGATAGTTGGGAGGGGATTTATTAGGGAAATTGGCTCATGGGTATGGAGGATGAGAAGTCCCATGACAGGCTATCTCTAAGCTGAAGACCCTGAGATGCTGGTAGCATGGCTTAGTCTGAGTCTTGAAATGTCAGAACCAGGGATGCTGTCGTTACAATTCTCAGTATGAGGCCAAAGGCCTGAGAACCTGGTTTAGATGGTGCCCACTCACACTGAGAGTGGTTCTTCTCTGTCCCCTGACTCATATGCCAATCTCCTCTTGAAACATCTTCACAGGCAAACCCATAAGTATTGCTTTATCAGTTCCTAGATATTCCTTAATCGAATCAAGTTGACACCTAAAATTAACCATTGCATATGGTTTGCAAATATTTTTTCCCATTTAATAGGTTGCCGTTTCACGCTGTTGATTGTTTTTGTATGCTGCACAGAAGCTATTTGATATAGTCCCACTTGTCTGTTTTACCTTTTGTAGTCTGTGCTTTTGGTGTCATATCCATGAAATCACTGCCAAGACCAATGTCAGAAAGATTTTCCCTTATGTTTTCTCCCAGGAATTTTGTACTTTTAGGTCTTACATTTAAGTTTGCATGCCATTTTGAGTTGATTTTTTTGTGTCTGATATAAAACAAGTGTATAATTTCATTCTTTTTTGTGTCTGATATCCAGTTTTCCCAACACGATTTTTCTGAAGAGACTATTCCTTCCTCATTGTTTATTCTTGGCACCTTCGTTTCAGATCAGTTCACTGCATATGTGCAAATTTCCTCTCTATTCTGATCCATTGATCCACGTGTCTATTTTTATGACAGTAGCATACTGTTTTTATTACCATAACTTTCTAATATATTTTGAAATTAAGAACTGTGATGCCTCCAGCTTTGTTCTTTTTTCTCACAATCGATTTGACTATTTGAGCTCTTTTGTGGGTTCATATAACTTTTATAGTTGTTTTTTCTATCTCTGTAAAAATGTCATTGGAATTTTGATAGGGATTGCATCAAATTTATAGATCACTTTGGGTAGTATGGACACTTTAACAATATTAGTTCTTCTAATCCATGAACATGGGCCATCTTTCACTTAATCATTTCTTCAATTTATTTCACGACTGTTTTATAGTTTTCAGTGTACAAGTCTTTTCCCTCCTTATTTAACTTTATTTCTAAGTATGTTATCTTTTTGGTAATATTGTTTTCCTATTTTTTTCAGCTTATTGTTGGTGTATAGAAATGCAACCAATTTTTGTGTGTTGATTTTGTATTCTGCTACTTTACTATATTTGTTTATTAGTTCTAATAGTTTTTTAACGGAGTCATTAGGGTTTTTTACACATAAGATTATGTCACCTGCAAAAGGGATAATTTAACTTCTTTTTTTTTCTGATTTGGAGATATATATATATATATATACTTACGTTGCCTAATCGCTCTGGCTATGGCTTCTAGTACTATGTTAAATGAAAGTGGTGAGAGTGAGGATCCTTGTCTTTTTCCTGATCTTAGTGGAAATGTTTTCAGTTTTTCAATGTTGAATATGAGTAGATGTGGAATTCTTATATATGGCCTTTACAGTTGAGATACTTTCCTTCTCTTCCTAGTTTGTTGAGAGTTGTTGTCATGAAAGGGTGTTGAATTTTGTCAAATGCTTTTCTTCATCTATGAGATGCTCATGTGATTTTTATTCATTCTGCAATGTGTGTATCACATTAATTGGTTTGTGTCTGTTGAATCATCCTTACATCCCAAGGATAAATGCCACTTGGTCATAGAATATGTTCCTTTTAATATGCTGTTGAGTTTGATTTGCTAGTATTTTATTCAGGATTTTTATATCTGTATTCATCAGAGATATTGGCCTGAAACTTTCTTTTCTTGTGGTGGTGTGGTATCTTTGTCTGGCTTTGTCAGGGTAGTGCTGGCCTTATGAAATAAATTATATCAAAGATTCCCTCCTTTTCAATTTTTTGGAAATGTTTAAAAAGACTTGGCCTTAATTCTTCTTTAAACGCCCTTTAAATTCACTAGTGAAACCATCAGGTCCTAGGTTTTTACTTGGTGATTTTTGATTATTGATTCAACTTCTATACTAGATATAGATCTGTTCAGACTTTCTGTTTATCTGTGATTCATTCTTATAGGTCTCATATTTCTAGGAGTTTATCTATTTTTCTACATTATCCACTTTGTTGGCATTTAATCGTTCATAATAGTTTCTTAGGATCTTATTTTTGAGGCATTCATTGTAATGTCTCTTCCTTCATTTCTGATTTTGGACCTTCTCTCTCTTTTTCTTAGTGTATCTAAGGTTTTAACATTTGGTCTTTATTTTGTCTATTTTGTGGTCTTTATTTGATTTGTTTCTACCTGATCTCCTTTTTCTTTCCTCTTGCTAACTTTGGACTTGGTTTTACATTTCTTGGAGGTATAAATTAGGTTGTTTATTTGGGATCTTTCTTCTTTTTTAATTTAAGCACTTGTTGCCACCGACTTTTCTGTTGTTAACTTCTTTTGCTTCATCCCATAGATTATGGTATGTTGTGTTTTCATTTTCGTTTGTCTCAAGATACTTCTTATATTTCCTTTTGATTTCCTCTTTGACCCTATGGGTTGTTCAAGAGTGTGTTGTTTACTTTCCATGTGTTTGTGAATTTTCTCATTTTCTTGCTGTTATCGATTTCTAATTTCACTCCATTATGATTAAAAAGATAATTTTGAATGACTTTGATTTTCTTAAATTTGTCAAGACTTGTTTTAGGACCTAACATGTGTTCTCTCCTGTAGAATGTTCCACATTTGCTTAAGTAGAATGTATATTCTTCTGCCTTTGGGTAGAAAGTTCTGCCTATGTCTGTTAGGTCCATTTGATTAATAGTATTTTACAAGTCAGCTGTTTTTTTTATTGATTTTCTGTCTGTCTCTTCTATTCATTATTGTAAGTGAATTATTAAAAATTTCTACTATTGGCTGGGCGCAGTGGCTCACGCCTGTAATCCCAGCACTTTCAGAGGCCGAGGCGGGCAGATCACCTGAGGTCAGGAGTTTGGGACCAGCCTGGCCAACATGGTGAAACCCTGTCTCTACTAAAAATACAAAAATTATCCGGGTATGGTGGCAAATGCCTGTAATCCCAGCTACTTAGGAGGCTGAGGCAAGAGAATTGCTTGTATCTAGGAAGTGGAAGTTGCAGTGAGCCGAGATCGTGCCATTGCACTCCAGTCTGGGGGACGAGAGTGAGACTTTGTCTCAAAAACAAAATTCCTGCTATTGTTTTATTACTGTCAATTTCTTCCTTCAGATCTGTCAATGATGTTGGGTGTATTTATATTTATAATTGTTTTATCTTCCTGTTGAATTGACCTTTTTGTCATTATATAATGATGTTCTTTGTCTCTAGAGACAGCTATAGCTAGCTATAGATTTAAAGTATTTTTTGTCTGATAAAGTATAGCCACCTCTGCTTTCTTTTGGTTGCCATTTGCATGAAATTCCTTCTCCCATCCTTTCACTTTCAGCTGATGTGTGTCTCTAATTCTTTTTTTTTTTTTTTTTTTTTTTGAGATGGTGTCTCACTCTGTCGCCCAGGTTGGAGTGCAGTGATGCAATCTCGGCTCACTGTAAGCTCCGCCTCCTGGGTTCACACCATTCTCCCGCCTCCGCCTCCTGAGTAGCTGGGATTACAGGCACCTGCCACCATGCCCGGCTAATTTTTTTTGTATTTTTTAGTAGAGTTGGGATTTCACCATGTTGGCCAGAATGGTCTTGATCTCCAGACCTTGTGATCCACCTGCCTTGACCTCCCAAAGTGCTGGGATTACAGGCATGAGCCACTGCGCCTGGCATGTGCCTCTAATTCTAAAGTGAGTCTTTGGTAAAGAGTATATCACTGGATTTTTTTTTCTATTGATTCAGCCACTCTGTGCCTTTTCATTGGTGAATTTGATTCATGTACATTTAAGGTAATTATTGATAGGTGAAGATTTACTGCTGGCATTTTGTTAGTTATTTTATGCTTGCCTTGTAGCTGCTTTGTCTCTTCCTTTCTTGCTGTCTTCCTTTTTATTTAATGATTTTCTGTAGTGAATATTTGCTTTGTTTTTTTTTTTACTGTTTATCTTTTATGTGTCTATTACAGGTTTTTTTTTTCTTTGTAGTTAGCTTGAGGATTGCTTAAAATATCTTATCCTTATAATCTTTTAAGTTGATAGCATCTTAACGTCGACTGCATACTAACCACCATACTTTCAATGTCTCCTCCACTAACAAATGTTTATCAATTAATTTTTATATTATAATTAAAAATAATTTGTACACCATCTTTAGAGTGTTTCATTAATCTGTATATGTCTATATATTTACCTTTATGTGTTAGATTTTTGCTCTCTTGTTACTGTTAAGTATGTATTCATTTCAATTCAAAGAACTCCTTTAAGCATTTCTTCAGGGAGGCTTAGTGGTGAAAAACTTCAAAAGTGTTTGTTTGTCTGGAAAAGTCTTTTTATCTCTGCTTCATTTTTAAAGAATACCTTTATCTGGTATATTGTTCTTGATTGGCAGGTTTTTTTTTTTTTTTTCTTTTAGTACTTTGAATATATTGTTTCACTGTCTCCTGGCCTGAAATGTTTCTGCTGAGAAATCTGCTTATAGTCTTACATAGAGTCCCTTACCTTATATGTGACAAGTCACTTTTCTCTTGTTTCGGGATTCTTTTTTTGTGCTTGATTTCTAACAATTTGATTGTAATACGCCTCAGTCTAGTTTTCTGTGGACTGATCCCTTTGGGGAACCTCTGAGCTTTGTGAATCTGGATGTACATTTCCGATGTGACCTTGTTAAGATGTACATGGATCGTTTCACTCCTGTTTAAAGCCTCCAGTGGTTTCATTTCTGTCATGGATCAATAGCTAAAGTATATAGGGGCCTTCAAGGCCTTAATGATTTGTTATTCCTCTACCTGTTGGACCTTATAGCCTAATACTTTCTCTTTTGCTTAGTCTTCTCCATCCACAACTTAGTAATTTAGTACATCCTGTTTCTGCTGCATGGAACACTTTTTCTCCAGATTTCTGGAATGGCTTACTCATTTTTTTAAGTTTTTTTCTCAAATCTGTTTACTTAGTGAGTTCTCTCCTGGTCACTCTATCTAAAATTTCACCTTTCTTTCTTTTCACCCCTTCCCAACAACACATACACAATCCCCTCTTTATCTTGTCTTCTTTCTGCTCCTTTACTATTTTGAATTTACTATATATTTTCTTAATTTTCTTGCTTCCTTTAAGGAGAGAAAGTAAGTTCACTGAGGAGAAAAATATTTGTCTTTTCTGTTCATTCCTGTATGCCCAGAACTTAGAAGAGTGCTCAGTAAATATTTTTGAGTGAATGAATGAATGATTAAATATAAGAACATAGTGAAAAAGAAAAAAATTCAGGTAACAAAAATTGTACAACGACTTAATGAGAGAGAATTTTATTTTTAGGGTCTTAGGATGCCACATCATTCTCAATTTCTCAGCTCAGTGTTATTTTCTAGGCACATACCCAAAATAAAAATTTTTTAAAAAAAGAATAAACATTTTTATATTCTCTCTTGGAGGTATAATGATCATGCAGTCCTACAGAATCATACCTTATTTAAGGAAGTTAGAAAACACACGAAAGAATTATAGAAAATTTCTGTATAGGCTGCAGAAGTTTTGTTTCCTAAATATTAATACAAATATCATGTTAAGGAAGTAAAACAATTTAAAGTAATGATTTTTAAAGCCTACAGGTGTAAAAGCAAAGCATATGGTTGAACAGAGATTGCCAATGAAATTGACAGATGATTAACATTCATTAAAACTTTTAATTAACACCTTGGAAAATTCCATAAAATGATACTGTATGTAAATGACTATGTGTGATATCTTGGAGCATTCTCTTACCTGTTTTACAGAGGGGAATAAATGGATCACAAAAGTGCTTATGATAACAATTTTCTTTTGCCTTGAGTCTGTTTTGGGTGTTATCTAGTAGTGTCAATCATGCCAATTTGAGCTGACAATATTCTAAATATATTTGGCTGAGATATAGGTGATTCTCTGTACTTTCTGAAGGAAAGATAAACTACCTATTTGTTCCTTATCAATTCTTTAGTCTAACATTTTCTGATTAAGTAACAATGGGAGAATTTGAGCTTTGACAAAATAGAACTTTTCCAAGCTAATTTAAAATCAGGTTTGTCTGGCTGGGCATGGTGGCTCATGCCTGTAGTCCCAGCACTTTGGGAGGCTCAGGTGGGCAGATTACTTGAGGCCAGGAGTTTGAGACCAGCCTGGCCAACATGGTGAAACCCCATTTCTACTAAAAATACAAAAATTAGCCGGGCATGGTGGTGCATGCCCGTAACCCCAGCTACTCGGGAGACTGAGGCACGAGAATCATTTGAAGTTGGGAGGTGGAGGTTGCTGTCAGCAGAAACAGGGTCACTGCACTCCAGCCGGAGTGGCAAAGTGAGACCTTGCCTCAAAAAAAAAAAAAAAAAAAAGTCTAAAGTGTTAATAAAATTTTTGATTAATTAGCAATATGTAAAACAAAATAGAAGATTGTGAGAAACTGATTTTGAGAGAGACTCAAAACACTAAATTGTACTTTGTGTTGTACATTGAAACTACATTTTCTACTCACTATTTTCAATGGAATGGAAGATGTCTACTTGAAAATAGTAGGAATTGGTATAAAGAAAGTTTCAAAACTTTTGTAGAGGTCCATTTACTGTAGGATTTTGTTAATAACTTTTGAATTCTGATACAAGGACAGCTTTCAATGTTTTGCTGAGAGATTTGTGTTAGGAATATGAGCTTACCTACCTGTTGCTGAGTTGTAAACCTGGGAGGATCGTTAAACACACACACACGCACACACGCGCGCACACACACACACAGAATTAATTATGTTTTCTTTGACAGAACTATGTTTCAGTTTTTATTGGATAACATGTTTGGTCAGGGTTAAGCATCCATTAGTGATGTAGGGTAATCATTAAGGACATTAATTATCATTCAAGTTGTGATCTCTTGATATCCTCAAGTACTGCAAAGGGCTGTATGGCTCTCTTTTTTTCCTACTGTCTGCTTACAATGATTGTATATAACTTCCTCTGCTTCTCACTTCTGCAGCTTTCTTCTTCCTTCCCTGCCCCCGTGACCCCTTTCTTGTAACTGCCATTTTCACTGTGTTTCCCGTGCTTTTTGACTCTGTGCCTCCTGATGTGGACATAGCACCACACCCAGCAAGTGGTGCCCCTCCTGTCTTAGGGGCTGCTTGGTTGTGTTGAGTTGTGAATGATTTTAGATCTTCTTGTAGATTTCCAGTTTTACAAGCTCTTCAGAATTTGTTAATTTACTATTCACAATGTTTCCTCTTCGGTCAAGAGGCAGCAAGGGAAGGGGGGATAGAATTGCGTATTGCAACCATTTCAGCTGGCTGAGGTTTCCAGAACACTTACTATGTGAATGAGGCATTATTATAATTTAAATTGCTAAGTGTGATTTTAAAAGATCAGTTATAACATGCCTGCTTTTGAAAACTAATGTATATTTTAGGTTCTGTGTTTAAGTTCTTCAGAATAATTTTTTATTCTCTTTTTTATTATTTAGTATTAAGATTTTTAAAATAATTCTATAGATTAAGGAGTTAAAGCATTGGAACAGAAATATAAAGCTTTAAAGATACAAAGGAATAAATTTATATTATTATTATTATCTTTTCTAGTGTTAGGAACCTAAATGTTTTGAAGCTGAAACATAAAGAATGGAAGAAAAAACAAAAATTATACTGAAAATACTAATTAACCATGAATGCTGCCTGATTTATAATTCCATGTACAGAGATTATAAAGAAGAAATATAGCTCACAAAGGATGAGATGCTCTAAAATTGTAATTCTGACTATATAATTGAGAATAATCCTGCTGAGAAAGAAAAGGAGTTAAATGAAAGTGTAACTATATCAGGAGCTCTTTGATAAGCTCAGAACTTCAAGGGGTAAGTAAGTACCAAAAACAGAGGAAGGAGTACATAGTTAGGGCTTAGTAAGAAAGGCAGGAACTTCAGGAGAGCTGGCAATCATGGTCATTAACTCATTTATTCATTCATACCACTGGTATTTATTGGGAGCCTTCCGTATGCCCAGATACACTTGTTTATATTGAGGGCAATAAATTATAATGAGGTTGCTGCCCTCAAAATTCTACTGTGATAACACTGGGCTGTAATACTGAAAATTGACATAGTTGGCCGGGTGCAGTGGCTCATACCTGGAATTCTGGCACTCTGGGAAGCTATGGTTGGGAGGATTACTTGAGGCCAGGAGTCAGAGACCAGCTGGGGTAACATAGTGAGACCCAGTCTCTATAAAAATATTTTTTTAAAACTTAGCCAGGCATGGTGGCACATGCTTGTAGTCCTAGGCACCTGGGAGGATGAGATGGGAGGATCGCTTTAGCCCAGGAGGTTGAGGGTGCAGTGACCTTTGATCATACCGCTTCACTCCAACCTGGCTGACAGAGTGAGACTCTGTCTCTTTAAAAAAAAATAAAATGAAAGAAAGAAAAAAAAATTGCCATAGCCAAGGAAGAACTACTCAATATCTATTTTGTTCCAGACTATAAGGTAAAGATTCCGCATACTTAGGTGGAAATGCAAGCCTATGCAACGATAAAGAATAGAATGAGAGCACATTTAATCTCTTAAAGTGAGTTTAAGCTTCCAGTCACAGACAAATGTATATTTCAGCTTACAAAACAACTTGCTTGTAATTGTACAGTTGTAATTGAGCAATTGTGTGACTTGCTCACAATTTTTCTCTAATTCTGAGAAAAATCAGGGAAATGTATATGGACAAAATGTTGATGTGGTTTTTAAGTAGAATGTTTGCTCTTTGAAACTGGAAACTTTAATTTTGTGGTATTAGGTGAATTGGTAAGTAGAATCTATGTGTTTTTAAAAGAAGAGATAGCATACAGTTTGATAAGAACAATTTTTGGTTTCTTGGTTTTTGGTAGACTTGTTAGACTAGCATATGAGATAATCCCATTGAGTTTAAAAAATGCTAGAGTGTCTGTGACGAAATGCTATGGTAGAGTTGACTGATTCCTTATTCAGCAGTCTTCTGTTACATCTGGCAATGAGTTTGAATGAAGTATCAAAGCACTGTACTAGATTAACAATAATAATATGAATAACAACTAAAATATAATTAGTGTCACTGTATGTAAGACACTACTTTAAATACTTTACATGTATGAATTCATTTAATTCTCACAGTAACCCAACAAACCCAGTTTTACTGATGAGAAAACTGTGATTCGATAGAACAAGTAAGTAATTTTTCACAGGTCACACAAATAACAACACATGCCAGGTCCAAGATTTGAACCCAGGCAGTCTGAAATCAGAAGCCACATGTTTAACTTCTACGTTATTCTGTCTCTGGAATAAAAATGAGTCAATTTCTATATTACTAAAATAACATGACACAGCTGTGCATTATCTTCATATCTTTAAATATTTGAAATGGTCTTTTTTTAACTTTTATTTTAAGTTTAGGGTACATGTGCAGGTTTGTTACGTAGGTAAACTTGTGTCATGGGAGTTTGTTGCACAGATTATTTCATCACCCAGGTATTAAGCCTAGTACCCATTAGTTATTTTCCCTGATCCTCTCCTTCCTCCCATCCCCCACCCTTTGATGGGCCCTAGTGTGTGTTGTTCCACACAATGTGTTCTCATCATTTAGCTCCCACTTATGAGAACACGCGATATTTGGTTTTCTAATCTTGCGCTAGTTTGCTAAGGATAATGGCTCCCAGCTCCATCCATGTCCCTGCAAAGGATATAAGCTCATCCTTTTTATGGCTGCACAGTATTCCAAGGTGTATATGTACCACATTTTCTTTATCCAGTCTACCACTGATGGGCATTTAAGTTGATTCCATGTCTTTGCTATTGTGAATAGTGCTGCAATGAACTTACGCATGCACGTGTCTTTATAACAGAACAATTTATATTGCTTCGGGTATATACCCAGTAGTGGGATTGCTGGGTAAATATTTGACGTAGTCTTTCCTTATGCCATCAATGAGAAAAACATTGGGTAAATGATAACATGAGATATTTGGGTGGGTTTTTGGCAGATGGAACAACTGAACTCATAGATGATTGATTAATGGGTCAGTGTTAATGGAATATGGACTCTGACCTTGCCCTTGTCTTTGAGTATTGGTCTGCAACTTCAGTAAAAGCATGCATACAGATCTGTAGATGATACATGTCTTGGAGGGTTAATTTAGGTATTCAATAAAATTATCATGATTCTGTATTCATGTAAATGTAAAAGTAGTACATAAGGCTAAAATAGACACTTTCTTGAGAATGTTTCCCTGGAAAAGAAGAAAAGGTGCAGTTTAGATGGTTAACAAGCCAGTGGTTTGATGATGCTATTGAAAGAAGCAATTGGCTAATTGTTGAAAGGCCCTGTTGTTAAATTTGAGTTGATTCAGAGGCCTGAGTAGGGACACCATAACTGTCTTCAATTATCTGAAAGACTGTCATGTAGAAGAGATAGTAGATTGGCATTGTGTTGCTCTCAAAAACTGTCAGATATTAAATGAAGATTATTTTACCACTGTGAAATGCAAAACATCCAAAAATTAGAGCTGTCTAGCAGTGGAAAGGATTACCTTGTAAAACAGCAAAAGTCTTGTTATACAGAATGAGATGGGCCATTTATATTAGGATAAGCATTTTGTTAGAAAATCTCTAAGGTTTCCTATCCTTAAAAATTGTATGGTTTAATAATTTAACAAACTTATTGTGACACTACGAGAATATAAGAGGAACTTGCTTCAGGGGAAATAGTATGCATATGAGTGGGATATTTTACTTCATTTTTTGAACAGATCAAACTCAGTGGCAATCTTGAAGACTATAATTAAAGTCTGAATGGGGAGTGGCTCTAGCATTTCTTCTTCAGATATTCTTGCGATGATCCCAGACATTAACAAGTTACGTAAAGAAGCCTAATGGTCTGAATTTGATCCTCTGATTGTTGAAGAGGAAAAGAATAGTGTACCTTGGAGAGCCCTTTAATTATTCCCTAGTATACTTCTCCTTTAATTAGAAGAAAAGCTTACCAGGTTACAAACAAGAAGTTTCATTTGGGAAGCCAACAATTCTCACCTCTGTGTTGAGTTAAATATGAAGGTTTCATTTGTAAGAAGGAACTGCGTTGGATTCCTAAGTACCTAAGAAAGACACCAGATGCTCCTCAACTTACAATGGGGTTATTTCCCCATAAGCCCATCGTACATGGAAAATATTGTAAGTTGAAAATACATTTAATACACCTAACCTTAGCCTTGCCTACCTTAGCTTAGCCTTGCCTACCTTAATCCTGCTCAGAACACTTACATTAGTCTTACAGTTGGGCAAAATCATCTGGTGACACAGGGCACTGTAGCCTCAGTTGTTTAGCCTCATGGTTGCGTGGATGACTGGGAGCTGCGGCTCACTGCTACTGCCCAGCACCATGAGAGAGTATGGTACCACATATCAGTAACCTGAGAAAAGATCAAAATTTAAAACCTGAAGTATGGTTTCTACTGAATAAGTATCACCTTTGCACCATCGTAAACTCGGAAATTGTAATAAGTGCAACCATCGTAAGTTGAGGACTGTCTGTACTAACATTGCTCTTATTAACTTGATTAAGCCTACCTAATGTTTATTCCTATCAAGTTAACACAAAAGACTGGGTGGATCATCGTCCCTGGTTGACAGATTCTACTTGACTTTAGAGATAACCCTGTGTTCTGCACTCTTGGATTTGGAAGAAACCTGAATGATAATCTACTATGTAGTCCTTTATTTTTATGGTTGAAGACATTGGATGCTAGAGCAATTGAATGACTTGCCCAAGGTGATTCTGTTCAGTGGGTGGCAAAGTTAAGACTAGAACTTGGCTCTTATGACTTCCTGTGAATATGCAACTCTTTCGGATGTATTGCACTCTCTACCACTCCTTTTAAACTATGCCGGAGGTACATAGTCTGCCAAGATACAGAGGGAAAAAGGAGCATATATCTACGTTGTCTTCATTAAGTTAAAGGAGTTATATTTGAGTCTTAAGTAATTTTCAGTTTTATTAAACTTTGATCTCTGGAAATAAAATAAGAGGCAGTTGTTAAACTTCTGTTCTGGTGACAATGGAAGGGATGGAGATAGGATTCTGTGCTTAATTTCAAAAAGGATTTAGAGCTTATGGCAGTCTTAGCAACTTCCTCTAAATTGTGTAGATTACTATTCCAGTAGTAGATGGATCAAGTATCCATGTTTTAGGACAGCTTTCAAACTGGGCAAATCTAAGACATCTGAACAAAGTATCACTTTACCTGAGTTCATTCAGGCTTCTGAACTTCTGGCATAGAGGAAGGTCTACATGTTTGTGTCCTTTGCTGCAAAGGCTTTCAGATTTTAAGATTTTTTTCTAATTATTTCTGTGTTTATATTCCCTGTGATTGGAATATAAAATCAAATAGTGGTACTTCATTGTTTTTAACAGTAATTGATTTAATATTGAATTTAATCAGGATAACAAAATATCATTTAAAATGTATTGCAAAAACAAAGAAAAAGTCATGATTGATTGCCATTATTCTTATTGAGCAACTTCCTAAATATATATCTGATTCACTAAAATTTATGATAAGAATCAGAAGTGCTCCTGGTAGGTGCTTAGTAAATGTTTATTGAATTCATCCCATTAAGATTTTGGAAAAGTCATAGAAGCTTTAAAAATATATGCCTTTAGGAATATATTGATGCAGTTTGAACTAACTAAATGTTTATGGACAGTTCTTGATCATTAATTCCCATGTTAATGCCATATCAATGGACACAGAAATTTAACATAGTCATGGATCATTGGGTATTGTAGTGACAGAAGTGTGTCTAGATTAAACTGGAGATGAACACATTACCACACTGCACTGTGTTAATTTAGAAAATTAAAAGCCATACACATTTAACAGTTGAATTTAAAAATAAATGAGAATATTTACAAGTGAAAATGGAAAGAAAATTTTTCTCCTTCATGTGACTTCAAGGGAGAGGGGTAAAGGAGAAAGTTGGGGGAATGGTTTGGAGATTTTCTTGCAACAAAGTAGTTACAGTAATTTATTGTTTGTCTTCTATATACCCAGCCTACTGCAATAAAGTAAAAGTGACGTTCCCTGGTCCCGCAGAATTTACTTTTCCTTTTGGGGGAGGGCAGAAAGATACTCATATATGAAGCAAGTCATTATTAACTGCCTGAGATTTGTGTGACTGTGAAAATAAGTGGAATGCACTCAAAAGATTCCCTTAGTTTCTCTTCTTCCATTCCCCGCTTTCAGCCAAGAATACTTTCCTGCTATTCACTGTGGGTACTCATATCCTGGGGCCAGCTCATGATCTAGATTCATGTGTGTAAGAAATTCTTGTTGAGGCCAGATACCTCAAAATCACGCTGGTATCTGGCATGCGTTCCCTCTCTTCAGATCTCCTATCTTGTGCCTTTGACTTCTTGATTTTCTGGCTAATCATCATCATCACCTGTGGATTTTGAAAAATGTAGGCACTATCAGAATTTCCAGGGCTGTGGTCCAGGCACGTGTGTTTTAAAGGCTTGCTCATGTGTTTCTGATAACATTTCACTCTCCATCTTCTGGTGCCGGTGATCTGCACTCTCCATACTTATCTACCTGGTCTTTACTTCCTGTCTGGTTATTCTCTTCCTGCCTGTATAATGAACCCTCCTTTAGGTGTTTAATTTGATTTGTCTTAATTAGCATTTGGGGGCGTAACTCTTTCAAGATCATTAAAAATTTGAAAATTGGAACCAGTTGATTGTGTTATAGGGAAACAGACCTCAGTTAAAAATCTCTGCCATAAGCAAAGCATCTATTCTTGTCGGTTGATATGTATTTATCTGCTCTATCATCCTTGGGTGGAATATCCTTTTTTTTTTTTTTTTGTATCTGCAGTGTATGTTCTGTAATTGCTTCCAGAACACACTGTGTTCACCTGTGTGTTGATTGTAGCCTGCAAGATGAACAGGCATCTATTTTGAGCATTAATATACACTTGTGTCTGTAGTTGCATGATTGTGAGATTAATTTAAGAAAAATGCCTCCAGTCTATTTGAATAATTTATCTGATGTAGTAAACATAAAACTTCTCATTCAGATGATATGTTTCTTACTTGTTTCTAAAAAGATTTGTGAAGCCCTTAATACAGATTAAGTGAAAATAAACGAAATTTTGTGGTTGATATTTTTGACATTTATCCATAAAAGTAACATTGCGAATGTCAGTCGTTGCCTGGACTTTATGACTGTGGATAGATTTCTGGTTTCAGGGTTAAACTGTGATCTGTCTGAAATTATTTAAATATTTTGTGTGGATAAGACCAAAAGAAAGCAACCGATTTGCTGGAGTAATATAAACTAATTATCTAGTTACTGGCTGAGCCAAGAACATGGCAACCATATAGAAGAGCAACACAAACACAGGTGAAGGCCTTTTTATAGCTTGCTGATGAGAGGCCGGGACATTCTGCATAAACACATCCATCTGATTTCCCATGGCTTAGGAGGTTCAGTTCTCCATGCTTTCATGACTACTGATTGGGTCAATGGTATTTTGGCTATTGCTATTAATTACTCTTTATTCCCCCCCAAGATTTTAGAAACCCATTTATTAGTATATCTTATTTATTTGTGAAATACTGGCACAAATAAATTCAGAGACTGACATACCTCTTCATCTGTCACTTTGGTTTTTTTGCCTTTAATGTCATGGTCATTTTTATGTTCATAGAAGCTTCATCACTTTCACCCCTGAAGCAACTGGGAGACTACTATAGGGGAAAAAAAAAGGTAGGAGAGAAAAAGATGAAGCAAAGAGAGTGAGTATAGCAGAAGTCCAGCATAAAATGGAATGGGTCTCAAAGTGGGCACTTGGCTCTTACTATCTTCGGAACACTTTAAACCAAAGGATTTGCTTTTGTAGAATTTTAGAATTGAATGTAACCTTACAGATAATATAGTTCATAGGCTTCATTTTAAAAATAAGGAAAGAATAGAAAGGTTAAATGACATGCTCATGGTCACACAAATAGTGGCATTGTCTACTGACTGGCCATCACGCTGCTACTTATCTTTATTTTTAGGATGAGCAAACTAGGTCATTTGCCTCTGAGATTTGGTGTAAAGGCTAAGATCATCAGGTGCCTCAATTTTGGCCAATGAATGGGCAATTTCCAGACTTTCTTTTCCTCATTCCCTGTATTTGACACTGTTGACACCTCATTCTTTCTTGAAATTCTCTGTTCTTTCCGTTTCTGTGGCTGTATGGTCCCTGTTCTCCTTTTAGTCTGAGCTTTATTATTTATTTCCTTCAGGGGACCTCTTTATGTTTTCACTCCTTAACATTGAGCCTCCAGAGGTCTGCCCTTAGCCCACTGTTCTTTGCCCTCTTCACCTTCTCTTTGGACAATTGCAACATTGATTTAGTAATTATCATAGTCCCACACCATGCTAGGTGCCAGATAATGATAGACACAGCCCTGGACCACAGCGTGAATGATTCTGTCCATTCTTGGGGTTTCAGCTGCTGCATATATTCTGAGGATTCTTCAGTCTATAGCTCTGTTGTGACCGATGCCCTGGGCTGCAGATGCACATCCCGCTTGGATGTCTCACGGAAATCTCAAACTTGACATGCTTAACATGGATTTTATCCATTTTCTTTACCCCCGACCCTTTTATGTCCAAATCTGCCTTTCCTCTTGAGTTCTATATCTCAATGTCAAAGTCAACCACTGCATCAGAAATTTCAAAGCCAGCTTTGATTCTTATTCTTTCTTTCCCTTCCAGTGACTAATTCCTGACCCCCTACCTTATTCCTGTTCTCTTTTACTCCTTTATCATTCTTTGTCTATAGTTTTTTCAGTAGGCTTCTCACTGAGCTTATTTTCTCCAGGTTTGCTCCCCTTTCCACTATCTTCCTGAATCCCACTCTGCACAGGGCTGCTAGAGTGACGGCCTAGACGCATGTGTAAATCTAACCCCATCAGTCTCTGCTTAAAACCCTTGCTTAGTTTCCCATATCCTACAGGGTAAAGTCCAAGCTCCTTAGCATGGCACTTGAGGCTGCTGCAACCTGGCCCTCCCTTGTACAACCTTCCCTTCCACCCACCCTCTGGCTGCACTCTGATGACATCACACTTTGCCTTGGGTCAGTGTTTTCACTGATGCCATTTTCTCTGCCTGGTACATAACATCCCAACTCATGGCTCACTCACCTGTATCACTTGGTAAAACTAAAACAAAAAATTATGGAAATTTTCAAATATTTACAGAAGGAGATGGAAAAGTACAAAGAATTACTATATTCAATATTAGATTATGACATACTGTTTCATTTATCATCCTCTCCTTTAATTTTTTCTTTTGCTGTAGTATTTTAAAGCAAATTCAAGATACCATACAATTTCACCCCTACTTCCATATGTGTCTTCAAACATATGGACATTTTCGTACATAACAATGTTATTTAAAACCTAATGAAATTGAAAGTAATTCCCTGAGATTATCTAATTCCCTGCACTTAATGAAAATTTCTAAGTTGTTGCAAAAAAGTCTTTTTACAGTTAGATTTTTTAAATAATGTTCCAAATAAGTACCGCATATTACACTTTGTTAAGTCTGTAATTCTGCTTTGAGAACAGTTCTCCTCTTTTTGTTAATGTAATTTACTTGTTGCAGAAAGTAGGTCAGTTGTCATATAGAGTGTTCCATAGTCTGTATTTGTCTTCTTGTGGTGTCATTTAACTTGTTTCTCTATCTAGTATCTCTATCCTAGAACTATAAATTAGCTTTCGAGGTTTGATTAATTCAGGTTCCATAGTCTATCTATCCACCTATCTACCTACTTATCTACTTACCATTGATGATTATTGCCTAAATCAATTATTTCATTAAGAGTTGTAGAGAAAAATTTTATTTCATTCATTAAGACCATTTGGATACCATGAAATGCAGGCTGCATTGAAAAGGGAGGGGGAAAATGCTAGTTCTTTCTTTTTGATTATCTGGCTAAATTTTAATAGATTCTTCAAGGCTCAGATCAGCAGATTTTATCAGTAGGAAGCCATTGTTAATCCTGCAGAGTCAAACTAAAGGCCACTCTCCCCTTGCATAAAAGTCTATATTCACCCCTACCATTAGTCTCACATTGTATTGAAAGTATTAATTTTTAACTGTAAATTCATTTCACTGTGCACGATTGGACCTAAAGCAATGCTACTGAAGGTAGTTCAGTAAAACACAAACTACCCCAAACTAGACTTTGCTTATAATCATTATTGCATCTCTCTCTCTCTCTGTTTTTTTAAACTCTGAGGGAGTTTTGTAAATGTATTTACCTCTTGGAACATTTGTGTTCATTTTCAAATTTTTCAAAACTTATTTTTTCTTTTTAATCTCTAGTTAATTGTCAGCCAGATTTGCTTGCTTCATGTATTTGTAATAGTTAAAAGTGGAAAATGTTTTAAAAGGGGGCATTGCTAAATTATGGTATTTCCGAGCAGTGGAATAATGGAGACATTAAAAAAATATTGTAAAATATTGTAACTATTGTCATGTAAAGATTTTTATGTTCTGTTGTGAAGTGACAAAAAACAATTAAAAAAGATGCTACTATCCTATTAATACTTTTTGGTCACACATAGGGGTGTGGTCATGTTATTGTTGTTATTAATATTATATCATGAGGAAAAGTTTTAAGGTCCATTTACAAGGCAAATATTGTCTGGAGTTACATTAGACTAAAAATTCCTAAATCCTATAAATATTCATAATGCGAGGTGTTCACAGTAGGGAAACACTCAGAAGCCATGGTTGGGTGTGCACTAGACTCATCTCCTGCAGTGATGTACATGTGTGCTCATGCACACACACACACACACAAACACACATCCCAAACCTTGGCCTTCCAGGTGTGGGAGTGGTAAACTCTTAAGCAAGGCAAGCATGACATACTGTTAGGAGAGTGATTTACATACAAATTGATGGACTCATAGTGCATAGGGGTTTCAGAAGTTATGTAATAATTGCCCATAAAATTTAAAAAACATTGCTTTTTGATCCACTTGGCTGGTTGGTTGCCTCAGATGTAGGTGAAGTTAGCTGTGCAACAGTGGTGTGTTACTGTGAATAGTTTCTTGTTAATCAGAGCACCTGTGTTTTCTCTGGGTGTGTTTACAAAGTTCACATGATTATGTTTATCTATCTTATGGCTAAATATGGACATATTCAAAAGAAGTTCCATATGAAAAGCATAACACATACTGGCTCTTCTTATTTTTTTTTTCAATTGTTACATAATTCAGTAACGTCTCAAGAAACCACCACCTTATTCTTGTTTTTAATTTCCATCACATCTCTTCTCTTACATTGATCGTTTTCTCCAACAAACTTCCATGTCACTTTCCCTTTTGTTTCTACCGGTTCTTCTTTGTTCCAGATACAACTCAAGGTTTTCCACATTGTAAGCTTTCAGTCAAGTTCTGTTGAACCCAACACTGATTTTACACAGATGTTGATCTAATTTAGCAGAGTGAGCCATTGTTTCTGAATCTTAAAAGAAAAAAAGGAAGCAAAAAAATTAGGCACAATAGGGCTGCCTGGCCTTTTCCAGATGTAGGCATAGGTTTATAACATAGTCAGATCTTAAAACTGTTTTTACTGATGCTACAAGTCAACCCAAAAATCTCCCAGAAAGAATCTGGTGTTTTTAATCTCCTTTTATCTGTTATTGCTTCCTCTTCATGCAAAATTTGCAAACCCCAGGATTGAGTAGTGATACTTTATATAGATATGGTATTTTTTTTTCCTCACCTGCAATTCATCTTCAATGCGGCATGAAAAAACAAAAAAATGAGAGCAGCCAGGGTGGTTGGGAATATTGTAAGTGCACCTTGCTTAGATTAGCTTTAGGATCAGTGTGCTACGTCCTTAATCCACTCATCAAGACAGATATAAACTCAAAGGAAATAATTTTTTTTTTTAAAAGAAAAAGGGACTAGAATTAAAGTTTACATCATTAGCCATTGTATGCAAAAAGAAGGAAAGAGTAGGTTCTATTTGAATGTTTATCTGTACAATTTATTTATATAGTTCTCTACTATTTTTGCACTTGACATCAATTTTGGAAACATGGCAGGCGTTTTGAAAATAATGTACGTCTATTTTAAGCTTTAGAATTGTCATGAAAGAGATGGTGGCATGCTTGTGTTTCTCTGGAAAAGTATTAATTTTTCTTGAAGTAGTAGATTTGCATATTTTGCTGGCAATGACTTTTTCTCTTAAAAGATGTATCTGTGAATTAGGTATAGGTTTAAGTGAAAAGCCTTTTAGTGACTTGTAATGTAAGTTTTTTAAAAGTCCACATTTATATATTGAAGACAAGACATTATTTTCAAGAGTGTCAAGATTTTACTGGGGCTCATATTTAGAAGACTAACCAGTTAGTCCTGTAAGAATAAGCACAAATGGAACTGTTGACGTAGCCTAGACTCTGATACATTCCTAGTTTAAGGACATAAGTATTGATATTAAGTCGTTCAGTAATGATTGGAAGAGCTCTGTAGGAAAATTAGTGGGCCAATTAATTTGAGTAATTATTAATCATATTCAGAACACTGCTATGAAGCAAAGCTACAGGGAAATAGGCCTAGAGTTGCAGAAAATAAAACATTTTCTCTATGTACTCTTCTTATTTGATTGGAAGAGAGTTTGAATTTCTAATCTGAGATACTCAAAATAATTTTTTTTTTTTTTTAAATTATACTTTTAAGTTCTGGGATACATTTGCAGAACTTGCAGGTTTGTAACGTAGGTATACACGTGCCATGCTGGTTTGCTGCACCCATCAAACCGTCATCTACATTAGGTATTTCTTCTAATGCTATCCCTTCCCTACCCACCAACCCCCGACAGGCCCTAGTGTGTGATGTTCCCCTCCCTGTGTCCATGTGTTCTCATTGTTCAACTCTCACTTATGAGTGAGAACATGCTGTGTTTGGTTTTCTGTACTGAGTTAGTTTGCTGAGAATGATGGTTTCGAGCTTCATCCATGTACCTGCAAAGGACATGAACTCATCCTTTTTTTAAGGCTGCATAGTATTCCATGGTGTAAATGTGCCATATTTTCTTTATCCAGTCTATCATTGATGGGCATTTGGGTTGGTTCCAAGTCTTTGCTATTGCGAACAGTGCTGCAATAAACATACGTGTGCATGTGTGTTTACAGTTGCTCAGTCTTGATAATTATTCATTTAGACTGTGGTGGTTCTACAATTAGTTTTATCAGCCTCATTATATAATTCCTCACACTATCCTTTTAAGCTATGCTTTGCAAACAAATTATTTTATTTTACTTATTTTATTTTAGACATGTGGTCATGCATCCTTGCAAAGACTAGACTTGAACTTCTGGTCTCAAGTGATCCTCATGCCTCAGCCTTCCTATTTGCTGGAATTACAGGTGTGAGCCATGATGTCTGGCTAAAAAAATTTTTTTGACATGATTTTAGACTTATAGAAAAGTTACAGAGATAATACATTTTTTTGGTATCCTTTGTTTAGCTTCTGCCAATAATAACAACTTACATAAGCATAGTATAGTGACCAAAACTAGGAAATTAACAATCATACACACCTTGTTCTAATTTCACTAGCTTTCCTACTAATGTTATTTTTGTGATCCGCGATCCAATCCAGAATCCCACATTGCATTTAGTTGTTGCATCTCCTTTTCTCCTCCAGTGTGACAATTCTTCAGCTTTCCCTGTTTTTCATGATCTTGACAACTTTGATGAGTGCTAGTCAATTATTTAGTAAAATGTCTCTGACTTTGGGTTTGATTTCCCATGATTAGATTGAGGATATGCCCTTTTGGCCAGAGTACTGTAAAATTGATGTGTTTTTCTTGGGACATCATATCAGGGGATATACTTCATTTTATCACTGGTAATGCTAATCTAGTTCATTTGATTAAGGCGGTATCTGTTGCATTTCCCCCACTGTAAATTTACTGCTTTCTCCCATTGAATTAATAAACATCTTGGGGTAAATACTATGACTATGTAAATATCTTGCTGCTTCTCGGCACCAATTTTAGCCCCCACTGGTAGATGTTGCTTGCAGTAATTATTATGGTAGCATTCTCATGGAGATTTTGTATTTCCCACCTTTTATGTTACATTTATTTGGAAATTTTCTGTAAGGAAGAGCTGTTCCTTCTTCCTCATTTATGAGTTTATATACTCAATGATTTATTTCCATTATCAGTAGGTTATATCATATCAATGTGAATTCATGAATATTTAGTTTTATGTTATGGGTTATGGTCTAATAATGTATTTTATTGATAAAATTGTTTTAGTTGTCCAGGCGCGGTGACTCACGCCTGTAATCCCAGCACTTTGGGAGGCTGAGGCGGGCAGATCACGAGGTCAGGAGATTGAGACCATCCTGGCTAACACGGTGAAACCCATCTCTACTAAAATACAAAAAAATAGCCGGGCGTAGTGGCGGGCGCCTGTAGTCCCAGCTACTCGGGAGGCTGAGGCAGGAGAATGGCGCGAACCCGGGAGGCGGAGCTTGCAGTGAGCGGAGATCGCGCCACTGCACTCCAGCCTGGGCGACAGAGCGAGACTCCGTCTCAAAAATAATAATAATAAAAAATTGTTTTCGTTTTGCCCATTGGGAACTCTTCAGGTTGACTCCCACATCCTTTTGAAGTGCTCCTATTCTTTTCCTCTCACTTTCTTATTTTCTGGTACCACGAGATGTTCCAGGTTCATCTCATATTATCCCTGACCCATTGCTGGAATCGGCCACTTCTTCATGGAATCTCCTTGGTTGAAGCTACATACAACTGGAAAACAATGTTTAGAAAGTAAAGTCTTGCCCCATGCCTTTTTTAAAATAATGCGCTTTTAGAAGGTGATGTGACAACAAAGAAATATTAAATACATAAGGTGGCATGTTTAGAGGTTTGTAGGTGGAGCCTAGAAGGCTGTTTCCAAGAATTAGGTCTGAAGATTCCATTGCAGGGTGAGTGTTTTTTTTCAGGATGTGAAGAGACTGGAGAGCATTACATCTGTATCTTTTTCCAGAATGCTCTAGAAGCCTTCATCTTCAGTTTTTACCAACAATTAATTGCTTCCTTTTTTTTCCATTTACCATATGAAATAGAAATTATACAGTGTCAGTGAGGAAATTTATTTATTTGTTTTGTTTTTTGAGGCAGGGTCTTTGTCACTCAGGCTGGAGTGCAGTGCTGCAATTACAACTCACTTCAACCTACACCTCCCCAGCTCAAGCAATCCTCCCACCTCAGTCCTCCAAGTAAGTGGGACTGCAGGCGCACAACGCCACACTCAGCTAATTTTTGGTATTTTTTGTAGAAATGGGGTCTTGCCACGTTGCCCAGGCTGGTCTCAAACTCCTGGCCTCAAGCAATCTGACCACCTCAACCTCCCAAAGTGTTGGGATTACAGGTGTAAACCACTGCACCCAGCTGAAAGGTATTTGTTTTCGATATCACTGTTAAGTATAGAATACTGTTTTTTTAAACAAAAACAAAAGCAAAATATAGCCTATTTACATGAAGACTTATGTTAAAAGTCTTATATACGTGGGTTTGGAGTATGGGAAGATAGAGCTTGTTCATATATATATATATATATATATATATATTTTTTTTTTTTTTTGCGCTAGATCTTTCCAGTTAAAGTAGTACCCAAATGCACAAATCTTGCCCCTACCCTGGTCCTTTATCCCTGGCAACCAAGTGGGCATCTTTGTGGAAAATAATGCAAGCTCAACAAGATCACAACCTTGGTGCTAAAACTGCTCTTAATGAGGTGCTGTGTATGAATTAATTAAATTAGTTTGCCCCTCATGTGGCAAGCTGTGTTTAGTGTTTGTCTGGTAGGCTAATTTATAAGGATAAAATTATGGCACAGTCTCTGCCTTGCTTGTTTTTATCAAAGAGATGGGCTAATTTGTAATGAAACTTTATCAATCAGATCATGCAGTGGGTTCACCCCACCCTCCAAGCTCTAATGAATGCAGGCTGTTTGAGTTCTTTCATACACAGCACATCCTGTTGCTTCTGAGGAGGGGAAGGTGCATTGGCTATAGATTTATTATAAGACTGAGGGTTTCTTTTCTGGAAAATAGATAACCAACTTTTCTGTTTTCTGTTTCTTGGCATGTTTATAGCTTTATTATTGTCTTTCCTTTTTATACACGGCATGAATTTAAAGTGGAAAGTGTGTAAAAATGCCGGTTTATATTTGTTTGGGAGAAGCCAAAGATTGTGCATTGCATGTTGGAACAGCGGTAGCTAAGAACTCTCAACAATGGGAGAAGGAATAATAGTACAACAGGCAGAGAAATGGAGCGTTTTGAAAGGCAATATTCTTCAATGTTGGGAAAGTAATGAAAGGTCAAAATGAAGCTCAATAGAAAAGCCATTATGAAAGGAAGGGGGAGAATTTGGCTTTTATGTTGCTGTCAGGGTTTGGGATTTGTTTTCTTTTTATTCTGACAAAACTCTTTTGGGGTGTGTTTTTTTCTCTTCAATTCAAACAGTTTATACAAGTGTTATTTTAAACTTCCTAGTGTTTACTTCATCATGTCTTTTAAAGAGAAACTTTTTTTTTCAATTCTGTTATCTGGGAATTTTTAAGGACATGGCCATGGTTTCCGAGACACACACACTCACACATGTATGTATTCTTCTAAGTATTTCTATTTTTCTCTGCCCGATTGAGAAATAAACAAGAACAGGCTAATTCAAGAATACTTTGTAAGGGACTCCATTAAAATTTTATGTTTATTTCAATGTATGTGTGTGATTATTTTGAAAATTTATATGACTTCCTAGTCAGAGATTCGTTACTTTATAAAACACTCACCACTGAAAGATGTTTTATAAATACAAAAATGACACAAAGCTCTATGTCAGGAAGCAAGTCGGTGGCAGAACTGGATTTAGGATTTTGAGTTCTGACTTCTGTCCTGTCATCAGGCCACTAATCTGCTTGATTTTCTGAAAGAATTTGAGGCCTGAGGAAAGAATATGCCAGAGACACATTTCCAAAGAGATGAGTCACATTGGGTGGTTTGATATAATAAAATCTGTGTTTATTTTGCAAAGGGCTTTTGAACAGATATTAGAGAAACAAATTTCATCATCATGTTCAACTTTATACTTTGTAACATTGTACTTTCTGTTCCAATAGTTAACAGCACTAAGTTCATAGTTCTTCCCTTCCTGTTCTCTTTTGGGAGTTTTCTATTTTTTTAAAAAAAAAAGAAAGGCAGATTTTTAGTGTTTTATCAGAGTGACTTTAAAGTGTTATTAGCATCCTTCGCCTGGACTAGGACTATTAAATCAGCCTTTCATCTTTCCAATGCTAGGCTTTGCCTGAGTCACTTCCTTACTAATAAACATTCTGGTGGTTCCCCAGTGCCCAGAGCATTCCTTCTCCTGTTATTGAAGACCCTCCGTGATGTTAGCTCAATCTACTTGCCCCACATTGGATGTGTACCATTCAGACTGGATTATTTCATCCTTCCTAGCATGCTCCAGATTCCTTCCCTTTTGTATTTGCTCATATTATCCCCTCTCCTTGCGGTGCGCATAGCACCCATCTTTGCTGAATTGCCACATCTTTTTCAAAGTTCACACCTCATGCTGTTGACTTAGTAAAACCTTTCTTGTCCAAGAGATGCAAGACATTCCTATTAAGTCCAAGAGCCCTTATTTCACCCAAGAAATATGTATTTCGTATCTCCTGTGTGCCTGGAAATATTCTTAGTGCCAGGCAGGGGGGACGTTAGGGATGGACACAAAGAATGAACACCTGGTTTCATGAGCCATGCCCTCTGACTGAGGATAAGGGAACAGACAATGAGCAAGCCAATAAAATTTAAAAACACTTAATTTCTGATGGCAATGCATGCTGTGAATACAGCGAGAGAACTATGATAGAGCTATACCTGAAGGGTGCAGGGAGAGCGTGAGCCCACGTAGATTGAGTGAGTTAGGGTGGGCTTCTTTGAGAAGGCAGTATTACACCATCACTTGAATGCAAAGAAGGAGCCAGCCACGGAAAGTCTAGGAGAAGAGGTAAACGGCAAGCACTGTGTCCCTATGCCAGGAGAAATTTTGGTGTGTTCCAAGAATAAGAGGAAGGTCAAGTACCTGCAGCACAGTGAGCCAAGGGAGTAGTAGTCAAGAGATACCGTGAGAAAGGTGGGTAGAGGCCGGGTTGTGTATGGATTTATGAACCAGCATGAAGTGTGTTGATTCTAAGCTCTTGGTAAAGATTTGGGCCGAAGGGTGTAATGATCTGATTCTTTGCAATTCATTTATGACAATCATATGTATAGTCCTTTTAAAGTAGTGGATTATAAACTCTCTTTAGTAGGAATTGTGTGTTAGAGTCATTCACAGATAGGAGGCAGTCAGTATATATTTGTCAAATAGCTGAATGAATAAAGGTAAGTGGATCCTGAAAATGTATCGTTATAAGTATTTAGAATTAATGTTTTACTGAGGCAGAAAGAGCTAAGATTGTAACACTCCTATTTAATGGTGGCCAACCTCATGATCTTTTAGAAAGAAAGAGGTAGAAAGAATGTAGGTCTACTACCACTGGGGCAGTGCAGCAAAGGGTCTTAGTGGGTGAATTTGGGACCCAGATTATCTGGATTGGAATCTCAGCCCTATCACTGATTTACTAGTTCTTTGGAAAGTTATTTAATCTTTTTTAGCTTTCGTTGCCACACCAGTAAGAGGGTGATAATAATTTTGTTTACCTTATTAATCTGTCCTGAATTTTTCTTTAAATTTTAAGTTCTGGGGTACAAGTGCAGGATGTTCAGGTTTGTTACATAGGTAAATGTGCTATGGTGGTTTGCTGCACAGATCATCCCATCACCAAGGTATTAAGCCCAGCATCCATTACCTATTCTTCCTGATGCTCTCCCTCCCCATGCTGCACGCTCAGACAGGCCTCAGTGTATGTTGTCCTCCCCACCCCCATGTGTCCTTGTGTCCTCATCATTCAGCTCCCATCTAGATGTGGGAACACGCAGTGTTGGTTTTCTGTTCCTGCATTAGTTTGCTGAAGATAATGGCTTCCAGCTTCATCCGTGTCCCTGCAAAAGATATGATCTCATTCTCTTTATGGCTGCATAGTATGCCATGGTGCGTATGTACCATGTTTTTTTAATCCAATCTACCATTGATGGGCATTTGGGTTGATTCCATGTCTTTTCTGTTGTGAATAGTGCTGCAATGAACTTACGCATGCATGTATCTTTATAAGAGAATGATTTATATTCCTTTGGATGTGTACTCATTAATGGGATTGCTGGGTCAAGTGCTATTTTTGCCTCTACATCTTTGAGGAATCACCACACTGTCTTCCACAATGGTTGAACTGATTTACACTCCCACCAACAGTGTAAAATTCCTTTTTCTTCACAACCTTGCTAGCATCTGTTGTTTTTTCTGTCCTCAGTTTTAACTGAAATTATCCATTTGAAACACTGAGAATGATGCCTGACATGGCAAACTCTAAAAAAACGTTAGAATGGAGGCCCTCTACACCTCGCTGTCAGAAGGCTTTTGTTAAAATTCTGTCTGGCTCTAAAACTCATCCTTAACCTCCTTGCCACTCTGCCTGGCATCTTAGGAAAGTTCTGTTAACAGTTAATAAAGTGAAACTCAGGAATATAATTTTTAAAAAATAAACATACTCGAACAAAAATTTTGCTTTTTCCCCCCCTTGTAGCCATTTATTCAGCAAATAGTATTTTTGGAGACAGAGATGCAGCCATTTGGTGAACAGTAACAATCTAAATACACCTTATTAATTTTCCTTCATGATTGATTCAACTGTAAAATTACATGAGAAACCATAGCCTAGCTTTAGATTGTACCGTGACCTATAACTTTCATCATTTTGTACATTGATAAATATACCTTGTAGCCTCATCATTCAGTGTCTTTGTTGGAGGACTGTGTTATAAGTGAGATCATTTTCTAACAACTTCCTCTTGTGCAAAGTCTAGGACAGCTCTGTGTTGTAACAGATTCCATGCTTAGTGGCGCTTGTAGAAACCACAAATAGTGGGGAGATGAGCTTTTGTTCTTGGGAAGAAGCCAGTAGAACTTTGTATATTCACAAAGAGCAAGGTGTAAAGTAATAAATTCAGGCTGTGTTCTTAAACCAAGTTATGTTTTAGAAGTTTGATTTCAGGCAAGCTTAGCCAACACCAATGCATTTTTTGGGTGCTCTTTTATTCTCATTAATACGCTGAAATCTTGGATTGGAAAACACGGTGTAAACGAATGGTGGAATTCAGACTAGAGCCCATTGAGGGTGTGGTTTATTGTTTCTTTTCCAACTCTTAAATAATTCTGAACATTTTAACCAGCCAAACAGAAAAATCCCCCTAGGCTTTTTTGTATAGTTGTTTTGTTTCTCTTCTGCTACTCCCAGTAACATTACATAAGTTACCTGGAAATTGCGAAGTTTGGGTAAGCTGAGCCAGACAGTCAAAATACCTGGAATTTTCACTTCCTCAGACGTAAGAGTGAAGTTGAATAATCTGGGGATGCTAAGGAAGAATTTGGGGGAAGATTTTTAATTTTCAACTAAAAATGACATTTTTAAGTCAATGACACTTTCTCTAATTATTGTTCTTTTCATGGAGGGAAAGCCAAAAAGGGCAGAGGCAAACTATGTTTCCAGGGATTTGTAGCCCAATTTGGCTTTTCCAAAAAGTTTGAGTAAACTCTAAGTAACCTCTTGATGTTTAGGCATTACTCTTCTTTATAGGTATTTTTACTTGTGTAGGAGTTGCTTGAAAATGAGCAGAAGTTGTAGTTACTAAGGTTCTGGAATTCCAACCCTTCAACCCCCACTTTTTGGATCAGGGAGTATAGAGACTACTGTTCTTCAGCTCTGTTTGGCTATGAGATTAGACTGTTTCAGAGTTGTTCTGCCTTGAACAGTTTAGATCACTGTGGCACATTCAACTGAATTTATTGTCATAAAATAAAGTCATGGAATCACTTCATATTTATTCTCAGTATAGTTTAGAAACCTGGAGTGATTTATAACACTAAGAAATTATCCAGAGTCAAAAATCCCAACCTCATCTTTGCCTCTGTTGGAAAGGAGTCTCTTAGAATTGAGCTCTAGATGGAGGTCTGCATTCCTTGCGTACCACGCCCTCCCCCATCCTTGTAGTTCTTTTGATTTTTATTCTCAAATATACACCTTCTCTTGTTTCATTAGTTAATAAGTAGTTATTCATAAGTGGTGCAATTTTACATGTTGGTATGTCATAAAATACACTTCACAACTTAAAACACTTTGTTTAATCAGACCCTTGAACCTAAACCAGAAATGGTGCTTATCTGTTTGATGTTGTTGTTTTGGAGGCTGACCTAAGAGAAACCATTGTTCTCAAGTGCTCACTCAAATGGAAAAGAAATCAACATCCAGATTTTTTATTGGTTGATACTTCTTAATGGAACATTGTTGACTTCTCTGACATTGAGTTCCTGAGGACCATCTTGTGAATATCTTTTCTGAATAAGTCTTCTAATACTTTACCTACCTTTTGGTCTCATTTGTAGTTCTAATTGCTGAAAGGAAAAAGAATAAGAGCCAGAAAGTTACTCATTTCCCTTTCATGTCCTCTGATTCTGAACCTACTTCAAATTCGCTCTCTTTGATTAGATTAAGCTTCCAACACACTGGATCCATGTCTTACTCATACTTGGTCCATACTGTGCTGCAGGGGCCATAACAGATACTCAATAGATAGTGGTTGAATGACATATTACTCTGATAGTTCTGTAGTTGTAGCAAATTGAAGAAGTAAATTTCACTGTTTCTTGAGTAAACATCAGGCTATAACTGGATGTCCTTAATTTGACAATGGGTTCATTGAAAACAAGATGGATTTTAAGTCTTCTGTTAAAAAATTTATAACAAAAGTAGTTATAGTTGATAGATTAGCAATGAGTACTCCAAATTGCCATGCTATCATGTTATCAGAGAAAAAAATTACATTTTTAAGGCTAAGATGATACAACATGCAGTAATCAGATGCAACCCTAATTGGCACTCCAGTTGTCTATATTTTGAGACAAATTTGTTGAATTCTGTGAGCAATTTTGTAGTTAATTCTGTAATGCTGTTTTTTTTGGGGGGGGGGTTCATTACATTGATAGTGAGGAAAAGAATAATCAAATTTCTTTAATGCTGCCATACCCTTCTCATTTCATTTAGTAGTTCGTTTTAAGGGGAATCATGGCACTTTGGAACTGCCTCACATAGACTTATATTTAGAATGTTATGCCTTGCACTCTGAAATACAACATTTACATCAGCACAAAATTATTTTCTGGAAGCCACATTACTTCCAGGGAAGGGTGAAGGTGGGGGTTGAAGTTGTGAAAGTTGAATGCTCGTTGGAATTCAGTCACTTCTGGTGTGACTTCAGCCAAGTTTTGTAACCTTTCCATGTCTTAGTTTTTGCCATGAACTGTGATAATAATAACCTATGCTATTGTTTCATACTGTTGTTGTAAGGATACAATGAGATAATAAATGGGAAGCACTTTGAAATTTTCAAAGGTATTATTATCTGCTCTCCTTTTTGTTGGATGGCCTGCATTAGAAAACATTTTCCAGTTTCTTGCCCTGGCAACTGATCATCAGGGAGCAGTAAACCATCAGGCCCCATAGTATCTTGCCTTTATGTTCTTTATAGGTGCAAGAGGAGCTATTTATATTTTCTTATTCCCTGCCCGGTGCTATCTGCCATAGGGGGAACGGAAGTGTATGGAGTTACTTCCGTACCTAGACACCCTATGCATATGTTCTACACATCAGTGTGATTGACCCAGACATTTTCCCTCCTTTTGTAAGGCTGAAAATCCTGAGGTTATTTTCACTGTGGGCAGAGAATCTTAATAGATACCATTATTTCAAAAGAGCTGTGTACTTTTCAGTTATTTCCCATCACCCAATACATTCGATAATTGAGGAAGTGATCAATTGATGCAAGTACTTCTGCTTTTAAAAAGTCAGTGTATCACTGACTTTTTACTGACTTTTTATAAACACTATACTGACTTTTTAAAAGCAAACCTTTTTTTTTTTTTTTTTTTTTTTTTTTTGAGACGGAGTCTCGCTCTGTCCCCCAGGCTGGAGTGCAGTGGCCAGATCTCAGCTCACTGCAAGCTCCGCCTCCCGGGTTCACGCCATTCTCCTGCCTCAGCCTCCCGAGTAGCTGGGACTACAGGCGCCCGCCACCTCGCCCGGCTAGTTTTTTTGTATTTTGTAGTAGAGACGGGGTTTCACCGTGTTAGCCAGGATGGTCTCGATCTCCTGACCTCGTGATCCACGTGCCTCAGCCTCCCAAAGTGCTGGGATTACAGGCGTGAGTCACCGTGCCCGGCCAAAGCAAACCTTTTATTTCAGAGAGTCTTACATTTACAGAAAAGTTGCAGTACAAAGAATTCCTACATACCTGATATCTAGTTTTCTCTATTATTAACATTTTACATTAGTGTAATACATCAATTACATTATGATTAATGAACCAGTGTTAATACATTAGTATTAACTAAAGTCCATACTTTATTGTAATTTCCTTAGTTTTTACTTATCTTTTTATTTTCTGTTCCAGAATCCCATTCATGATACCACATTACATTTAATATCATATCTCATAGGTTTCTCAGACTTTCCTTTTCAGTGATCTTGACAGTTTTGAAAATTTTGAATACTGTTGACACTGATTTTTAACCAGATATTTCAAATTTGCGCAGTAAAAGAAACTAGTAAGAGACTTTTGATCTTCCACCCATAAATAAACTTCCATAGTATGAAAAGGATATCATTTCTTGGGAGCTTTAAGATAGGCAGGCCTCACAAAGTCTGATTAAAAAAAAAATACTCTTAACAAGAGATGAGATTCCTTCAGGAAACCTTGCCCTTTTGGTAAACCAGCTTGTAAAACAGATAAAGGGCTTGAGTGCTGGGGAAGACCAGGTTATATTATCAGGGGTGCTCATGGCAATTAAAATATTTTGTTTATTGGAGCAGAAAAACTGAAGAAGTCATCAAAAGGCTTAGTGGCATTTATATATATTTGAATTTTCTTATTGGAATTTATTTTTTTCTTAAAAATTTTTAATACACACTCAAAATTTCACATCTTAAACCTAACACCTGAGATCTTATATGTAACAATGAATCTAAACTATTTCACAGCCCATTCTTTCATAAAAGGCCAATTTTCATCAGAAGTATCAAGAACAAAATACGTAAGTATCACTTGTAGACTCTAAGAAGTAATTCAGGCATGGTAACATTGTTTAGCATCTCTTGCCAATGACAAGATGGCCTCAAGTGTCTATTAAAACCCCAAGTCTCTGTTTCTATTAATACTTGAGGGGATTGAATCATTGACTTTTCAAAGCAACTTTAGTGAAGTCTATGAAATGATTGCTTTTCATCATTTCAGGATCATTATTGGTATTGTGCCTTATTGTCTAGAACCTTACCCTCCCTTCTTTGCAATAGTCGTGTTTTACTGAACTTCCCAAGATAGAGGTATCATAGTATGCAATTTATGTTAATGTAGGCAAAATATTTCCTTTTGGGAGAAAATAGTGATTTTTGCTTCACATCAAAGAAGGTGAGACTTTTCAGGGACCTTTAAATTGGGGGAATGAGGCTAAACGATCAATCAGAAGCCATTTTATTCCCTGACTTTTAGTTACCAAAATCAACAGCTATTTCAGTTGTTGAGCTTTCGTTGGTACTACCCTTGAACTTTGGATTATGAAATCCTTTTTAACCAGTTTGAAAGGTACAGAGCTAACAGGCGAATATGAAGGGGAGACAGATGGCCGTGCTTCCTTCCTCTGTTGATTAGTTTGAGTAAGGTTCCCAAGCTTAAAGATTTTATTAGGACCAAAAGGTGGGTGAGAATGTATGTGTGTCTGCTTGTAGCTCTTGCTTTAACCAGTTGTTCATACTTTATTGTCTCAAAGCAATTAAATGGAGTGAAGATCTTAGGTTCCGAATTCAACAAATGCGTTCTGAACATGTGGCAACCTGCTGGCTCATAGTTCACCTTTAAAAAAAACAAAAACAAAAACAAAGGAAAAACTCTGCTTGGAGTGTGGAACAGTGTGTCCCTACAACAGTAAAAGACAAAGTGTTTTCCTTTGCCATGAGGAAGAACAGTCTAAGAAAGATAGACTGAGTTCCTCTACATACATACTTTTGGTGCACTGGTTAAATGCAGTAGATGGTCTTGGATTTCAAATGTGAACCCAGTGTTTATCAGGTCTTGTTATATTCACTCCTTTCCCCCCTCATTATTTCTTTATCTCCTTGTTCTTGTTTATGCTTTGCTGTATTGGTCCATTTAATGTGCTTTAGTTACCTCTGTGCTTCAAAGGACTTTTTTGCATTTTTACTTTAAAAATTTGGTTCAAATATTATTTCTAACATTCAAAATCCATGATTTATCATTCTGCATAAGTTGAGTTTTTTTTTTTTTTTTTTTTTTTTTTTTTTTTTTTTTTTTTACCAAACACTAGCAAGTGACTCTAGTGAACATTGCTTTGGTAACAGGTGTGAGAGGGATGTTCAGGACTATCATGATTGGTATAGTAAAAGAGGTTAAAATACCCTGGCAAAGGCTGCTCTAGGAAGAGTAGGATCTTGAGCCCTTCCCAGAAAGCTGGTTTTAGGTACTGCCACAAGCAGGAAAAATTTCCATGTAAGGGCTCAATTCAAGTCAGAGTTACAGATCAGTTGCCTTGGGTTTTACCGCAAGTGTAAATCACAGAACCCACCATACAAAGTCATCTGTAATTTTCCCATTAACTAGGCCCTTCACTCCAAGCACACACAAGCCAGCATGAATGGCTACCACCCAGGCAGCCACCCTGGCATGAAGACAGAAGGAAAGAAGGCAGGGAAGAAAGAAAGAGATACTGGGTTTTTGTTGGTCGGTTGGTTTGTCTATGTTGGTTGGCTTTGGGATGAAACGAATGGGGGTAAGCCTGCCTCACCTCTTATTTGGAATGTGGCAGCTCTTTTGCTATTTTGTTATTTTAAAAATCTTTTTGAGGGAGTGATATCATTTTTTAGCCATGTGTTTTAGAGGCTTGGTGCTATATTGTTTAAGTTAAAAGAGGCATAAAAGGAATATTAGAGTATCATGCTTCAAGTAACCGTTAGCAAATGAGCAATAGACAATAAAAAGGAAATGAGAGAGTTTCTCCATTCTGGTTTTGGATATTTATATGGATTTTGGAGCTCTTCATGTGCCTCCAACCCACCCACACAACACCATTAAAAAAATATGGTGTGTGTATCAAATACAGCCTGAATTTCCATGAAAGCGTTCCAAAAGAAACTGTGAGCTGCCCATGTAACCATTTTTTTTTTTTTTTTTTGCCTGAATTTTCCTGTGTCAGTGGAAAAAAATTGCTGTTTGGGTTTCAGCCACAGTTGGGCACACTGGTTTCATACCTGTTTCCAAATGTGCTTGCATGGTAGTAATGGTCATCTTTAAAGAAAATGCTTTGTAAAGAAGTAACAGCCTCATTTACTTTATTGTAAATAGAAGGAAAATGATATGGAAAGTACTATAAAAGCCATCTATTTCCTTTTTTACCCCTGACTGTTCAATGCCCATCTTGAGAACAATCTTGGGAAATCACAAGGCAAAATTCCAAGACACAATTCTTTTCTTTGATTAAGAACTCTGTACAAGTTTAAACTAAAATCTGAATCTGTTCTAGGTGCCATGGGTACTTTTCTTGCTCTACATAATGACAGACTACGTAACCCGAAGAAAGCTGAGTTATAGAACAAATGGTCCCTCCTGTCTTCCTTGCAGCATCTGTTCTGTGTCATTGTTTTGTCACCCAAATGTGGCAAAGCAGCGCGCTGAATGTATGAAGACTGCCTGCCATCCACTGCAGTAAGACTTGTGAACCCAAGGGAGGTTTGCTGTGAGGGCTTCGGCGCTGATTTTGCCTTCTGTCTCTGTGGGCAGTACTGAGTTAACTTGAAACTAGGTGTCTTTAAACATCACATGAAAAGTTAGAAAATGTTTTGGGTGCAGTTATGGACTATGTTTCTTAGGCAGGAATCCCGACGTGTAGTTAGCAAAGCCTGAGAGAAAAGTCAGTCCCAGCTGATGTGGAAGAGAAAGTTAAAGCATACACCCCTTTGTAGCCATCAGAGTCTTGTTTGCTGGTAAGTGGTGTGCGGCTGCCCTGCCTTAGGATGGCAGGAATATGGCCAACTTGCCACCTGAAAAACGGGTAAATGTTAAGGGGATAGATGTAACTGAAGATGGCAACTTTTCCACTGCTCGACAATTCTTTTTATTAAGTGATCTAGAGGCAAGAATTCCTAAAGTTCCTGGCTATTTGGAAGCATGAAGATTTTTGTCAAGTGAAATCGCCATCAACCTTAATTGTAGGCCTTATCACCTTCTCTCTTTATTCCTCTTTCTTCAGATCCTTACTCTTCTGAAGAAGGCATGCTCTCTCTAGGCCTTAGGTTTCTTCCAGGCACAGTTGTGGGATAACTGAACAGTCTCCCACAAGCCCACTTAGACCCCCAGGGAAAGGAAGCAACTTCCCACCCCCAAACAGATTTCACCACGTGCCTCTCTCTCCCATACTCTCCCTCTCATTTGGCAAATGTAGGCTTGAAAACTTGGCCCCTCTTCAGTCCAATATTTGACTGTGATACCTGGCTATGATAGTTGAACAAGTATACTGAGATCTACATGAAGGAAATGATTCCAATTTCTCCATCAGAGTCAGTTAGGAAAAGGGAGTTGAAGTAACTGAAAATCTGAGTGCAAACATCACTGCTCGCCTCTTTAAGAGATTTGGACATGTGTGTTGGCATAAAAAGGTCACTTTAGGCCTAAGGGGTTTCACATTGGTCCTCTAAGTTAGACCTCCAATGCAAACTATTTTCAACCCTTGCCATGAAGAACAAATGACCTTTAGTTGCTTGCCCAGAAGACAAATGGTACATTAACACAATAAATATAGTTCTCTGGGATATCATTCCATCCCATCTTTAACTTTCTATTCTAATATTTTTAAAATATAGAATCCTTGAAATCTCTAAGAGATTAAAATTAACTTGCGATGCTTTTTGGATTCCGTGTTAGATTTAGGATAATGCTGCTTAATGGAAATCACCTAACATCACCTTCGTGCTTCAGAGTACAATCTAGCTTTGATTATTTGGAGTGGATGGTTTTAAGAGTCTGGGTAAGAGTGGGGTTGGGGTTTCAGGAGGATTTTTAAATACTTACACTTGTTACTTAGGACAAAATAAAAGGTTAGATATTGAACATCTTCAAAATTAAATGTGAAAATTTCTAGTCAGATCTGACTACTGCAGATTGAGTAATATTTTGTAGATTTTTTTTTTTCTTTTTTTGAGACAGGATCTCACTCTGTCACGCAGGCTAGTGTGCAGTGGTGCCATCATAGTTCACTGTAACCTTGAACTCCTGGGTTTGAGCAATCTCCCTGGCTTCAGCCCCTCAAGTAGCTGGGACTACAGGCACATACCACCACACCCAGATAATTTATTTTTTTGGAGAGACAGGGTCTTGTTATGTTGCCCAGGCTGGTCTTGAATCCTGGCCTCAAGCAATCCTCCTGCCTTGGCCTCTCAAAGTGCTGGGATTACAGGAGTGAGCTACCACACCCTGCTTTGTAGATCTTTTTGTAACACGTTGATCAGACATGCATTGTATCTGGGAACCTGGCAACTCATTGCAACAAATAAATAATAGGACATGGCCTATAGTATAAAGGGTTGAAGAGTTTTTTAAAAATCTGAAGTAAAAGCAAGCATTTTAAATCACACTTGAATAGATCCATGATGATTCATTCAACTGTCTGCATTTTTTTTTCCTCTTTTTAAAAGCCCACATCTTTTGACAGTTTAACAAACGAAAAACTAAATGTTTTAATTTTGCTCCAGGGAAATAATAGTCATATAGTTTTCCTCTACTGTGTTTCAATTGGGCAATAAAGCTGTTCCCTAATCCTGCTACGGAAGAGGGATGAGAACTCTATGCTTATCTTCTGTTCCTTGGGTTTGGAATGTACTGAATCCTTATGTTGTCCAAACTGTAAAATTCTATTGAAAGTTTTTGTCTTTGGGGGGAAAAGAAAGAGGACACTGGGTACTATGAACCTGATGGTAGAGGCACTCACTCCTCTTCTGGCAGCTGGCTCTCCAGTAAAGCAGACAGAAGCTGTGGTGATGACAGCCTCTTTGAACGAGCTCCACAATTCAATATTCACAGCCTTTTCTTGGGAGAAATATCTCCAAAAGTTGAATGTCGGTTAAACAGAGGTAATTTTCGTTCCTCTGGAATAGCTCCGTCTTAAATGGAGTCTTAAGGGGGATTTTAACTTGCATATTTTTAAAATGAAGAAATGTGCTATTTAATATATTCAAAGAATAGTAGGGAAAAATTTTGTCTCCTTGCAAATCCAGCCCCTCATACTTTTCAATGAACATTCATAAAATATCCTGTCGACCGAATCTCTCCTGTATACAGTCCCCTTATGGTATTTACCTTTTGCGTTTTATAAAAGAAGCACTGATGATATTTAGAAAATATAATGTAGTTTAATTTGAAAAACTTAAAATTATAAATAAACATTTTCCTAAGCTTTTAAATTTAACTTCTGTTGTCAGATACATGAAATGAGACATAAATCTATTGGTTCTAATTCTAGATTATTTGGAAATCTACAGTGTTTTCAAAGGCTAATTCACAGATATAGTGGGGTGCAGGGAGCTAGGATGTTCAATGAAAAGCTTTAATCAACTTCTTTGATCAAATTTTCATTTTAGCAAATCAGAAGTTTAAATATTCTTTAGAATTATTTAACATTAGAGACACAGAATGCTGGTTCCATGGATTGATGTAATTGTGAAAACTTCTAGAGTCTTGCCCAGAGGGCTGTGTCCCTGACCATAATATATAACTCACTCTCCCCATGAGCTGCTAGAATGAGCACATTTGAAGAGCCTACCAGCCTGGAATAAATGAGCAGTATGTTGTTTAGCAGTATCAGGGTGCAAATTCGTCTCAGCTGGGGGGAATGGAAGGTCATTGCTGCTGGGATCAACGTCAAGTCTACACACACGGAGATGGTGAAGAAGTGATTTCCTCATATTACAAGGGACAGAAAGAGTGTAATGGTTTTAAGGGACTCAGTACGTGTTGACATTGTGGTGTTGGTAACATTGCTTAGGCTGTGCCCGAAACTAGAATGACGTTGGGTCACGTCGACAGAAGTTGAACATCTAGAAAAAGAGCTGTTTTGCTGATGCGGGCCTGAAACTACTCTGTTACATTCTAGGAGTCTTATTTTTAACTAGCTTTAAGTCATAGCTTTAAAGAATTTGAGGAGATAGTCACCAGAATGATGAGGGGGCTTGAGAAAGATCCAGAAGAGAGGCCAGAGGGGACAAGGTAGATCCCAAATGGGAACGACTTGTGCACATAAGTGTACCTAGATTTCTTTCTTATGCAGTTTTTAGAGGGAGTCAGGTATAGTGGGCTCCGTCAAAGTAACTGTAACTGTAACCATTGTAACTGCTTCAGACTGGAGCTGGCTTCCATTAGAAAGAGTGCGCTTCCTGGACATATTCCACACAGGCTAATTTAATTACTTGGTGGGACGTTAGAGAAGAAACTCACACTTCGGGTAGTGGCTGGACCAGGTTACTTCTAAGTCTTCAGGTTTTGAGATTCTTGAGTTTCACATTATCTACTGAAAGGTATAGGGGGCCAGGTGCAGTGGCTCATGCCTATAATCCCAGCACTTAGGGAAGCCAAGGTGGGAGGATGGCTTAAGGCCAGGAGTTTGAGACTGGCCTGGGCAACGCAGAAAGACCCTGTCTCTACAAAATTAATTTAAAAATTAGTGCCTGTAGTCCCAGTGACTTGGAAGACTGAGGCAGGAGGATGGCTTGGGCCTAGGAGATTGAGGCTGCGGTGAACTATGATGGGACCACTGCATTCCGGCCTGGGCAACAGATACCCTGCCTCAGCAGCAGCAGCAGCAGCAGCAACAACAACAACAACAACAACAACAACAACAACAACAACAACAGAAAGGTATATGGATTGTCAGTTTATCTGTTATATATGTTGCATCTCAAAACATTTATAAAAATTGAAAAGGCCTGCAGGGAAAAAAATATTGGCAGGAGGCATGTACCGAATATGTGTAAAATGTGGCTGCTTGGAAGACCCACATGTTTTTGACAGATGGAAAAAGGAAGACAAGCATTTTAGGGTTGAGGGGAGGGATGATAAAAACATTTTTAATCATATTATAGGCCTTAGTGTGGAAAAGTACATAATAGTAATAGTTACCTATTATTGATACCTATTAGAGACCACACATTTATTTCTAGGTGCTCTTTAGATACATTTTTTCCCCCTAGTCATCATAACAAATGGTAAGGGTACTTGTTATTGTAAGTATTTTACAGATAAAAGAAAACCGCTGGGCGCGGTGGCTCACGCCTGTAATCCCAGCACTTTGGGAGGCCGAGATGGGCGGATCACGAGGTCAGGAGATCGAGACCATCCTGGCTAACACGGTGAAACCCCGTCTCTGATAAAAATACAAAAAAATCTAGCCGGGCGAGGTGGCGGGCGCCTGTAGTCCCAGCTACTCGGGAGGCTGAGGCAGGAGAATGGCGTGAACCTGGGAGGCGGAGCTTGCAGTGAGCGGAGATCCGGCCACTTCACTCCGGCCTGGGCGACAGAGCGAGAGTCCGTCTCAAAAAAAAAAAAAAAAAAAAAAAAAAAGACCAATTACAGAGTAGTTGCCACACAGAAAGCTAAAGGCAGAGAAACTGTGAATTGGAACCTTTCTGGTCGAGTCATTTTCCCCTACATCACTAAAATTTTTTTTAACTTTCAACCAATTCGTTTTTCACAATTTGCTCGGACAGTTCTGTGCTTTTAATGCCGTTTCTAAGCTACTCATATCCTAATCCGAAATACTGGTAAAGTTATTTTTAATAGCTTCTAAGATGGAGGTTTTGATTGTGAAGGCTAGAAAAATCATGAAATTATTTATATAAGTTGAAGCCGAGAATCCTCCAAATGTTATTTTAATCATCTGGCCTATGTTTTCGTTATTGTTTGTTGGGATGCGGTATTCACATTTTACTGGTTTTGTTCTGCTGTGATGTATTCTTAGTGTTCTGTTGAATAACTTGTGTTTCCTTCTTCTATTTTGCTTGAACCCATCTCCACTTTTCTGTGCAAACCATTTTCCCAGTACCTAAATACTCTTATTCCTTTCTCCATCTGTCCGAACCTTGTAAATCCTCCCTTAAATTCCAACTCCTGGATCAACTTTTTATCTTTCTAACCCTCAGAGTTTCTCACCACTCTGAATACAAAAGTATTTATTTTCCATATGTTTTAAAAAATGATCTTTAGTAAAGGGTTTTACATTATTTAATTTTATAATTTACTTATGTTTTATATCTACTTCCAGATTTAAACTTCTGGATTCAACTTTGTGCAAAACAGGGGGTTCAGAAGAATGTAAGTTAATTAACGCTATCATAATTTGATGGAAAAAGGTCCTGAGTGTTCACTGGAAAGTGATTTCAGAAATCTTTTTGACATGATTTTCTCAAGGAAAACGAGGGCTGTTTGTTATGATGCATGTACAATGTTAATTCCCACTGGGAAAATGTAATTTAATTTCTTTAAGAGAGTTATTTCATCACAGGTCATTCAACAATAGTAAGAAATCCCAACACACACACGAACAATAACACATACACAAACATGGACGCACACACATAGGCCCTCCGTAGTCCAAAGATCTGAAGGTGATCAGCTGTGATTTACTGTTTTCTGAAAGAAAGAAGCAACACATGTAGTGTTCCTAATTAATATAATTTAAAACAGTGTCAGCTAGTAAAAGGCGGCAGGGTGATTCAAGATTATCTCCAATAAATCATCTTATTTCTGTGACTCATTTTTAACTCAGGAAAATGTGGTCCTTGCCCTCAAGCAGTTTATAATTCTTTGAATGAAATTAAGAAGAGGGGAAAGTTTTAGAAGATTCTGCCTTGCTAGTAAACCAAATGGAAACAATCAGAGACAAGTAGCAAGATTAATGAGTCGAAGGGATTGACTTATGAGAAAATATTAGAAGAACTAAATATACACAGCTTGGCTAAATGAGTACTATGGTAAGAGACATGATAGATAGCCAAATTTACTCTTTGGTAAGGCTTTTGAGACCTAGGACTCTCCATACAGACAAAATGATGTTTATCAATAATATAAACATTGCAAATTTCTCACAGCACTTTTAAGTCAGCAGCATATGCAAACTCAGAATGTAATGGACAATACAAATAAAATTTATCTCTGTTTCTGTGACATAATATGTATCTGATTCAGCACATTTTCTTACATAAAGAATGATTTGAAAATACTTGAGAAAAAGCACTTTGAAGACTTCACGTGTTGTTTGAGAATTACTAAAGAGAGTGCAGAAAGTGTGTTCATAAAATCAGCTTCCTGTGTGCAGTTCAAAATATGAAAAATACTCAGGAAAACTAATTTACATCCAATTTACACTCATTGGAGCCAAATTATTGTCACCCGGTAGCTAAGTGTTCAGCAGCTCACGTGAACAATTAGGTAAGGTGGGACTGATGCCATAAACTTACCACCATCATAGGTAAATTGACCTATGTCGGCAGGCAACTTTGCTAAGAGGCTGAGAGGCTGCATGATCATTCATGCAACCTTAAATACAAAGGAGTTCCTTTGTCCTTGCAAACTGGAATGATGGTAAAATACGCAAGTACTCATTTGCTTTAGTTTTGATTAACAAGACTGCCCTCATAATTAGCATCTCATCTGAGAGGAAAACTTATGGTGCATTTACATAACTGAATTAAAGGGAAAGAGAATGGGGATGCCCAAAACAAGGTTTAGTTTCTGGGGTGAGTGATTTAGAAAAGCCCATAAAAACTGAAAGAGAAAATTGCCATAGAGCTAAGTTAATTCACCTGGTGTTTTCACTTTCCAGAAAAATTCTACACATTATTATTCTCTTTTGTATTGTTTCGGGCTAAAAAAAAAAAAAGAAACATCTTTAAAAGACAGTTTTCTTTTGGAAGATTTGGAAAGTCTAATGCTTTTGAAAGGAAAATTGAAGAATCTATCTAAAATGTTTCTCTCATTAGTCAACAAATGAATGATTTGTTGAAAATATGTATCATTTCACAAGGAAATAAGTATCATTGTAACTGAATTTGAGTCATCCTAAACATTGTTTTAACTTTGTTCTTATTCTAGCTAAGACACTGGGGTAGTGATTGTAGGGAAATATGTTTTTATACATAAGTTTATATATGTATATTATTTATATATTTACACATACATGCTAAGTAGCAGGCATATAAACTTGACTTGCCATTTAAAGACTATTGACATAAGTGACATACATCTGTCAATGAGATAATTTAGAACAAACTTTTATTCACAATATTCTTATTTAATTACATTTCAAGTGTGCCTGCATAATGTCTCATTAATCCACATTTATATGGTTTTTCTTTGCTCTACGTAGTCCTTTAAAGACACATTCTACACAAATTAAAAGTAGTATCGTAAAATGAAATCATAAATGAAGACTTATCCTGAAATATACATTTTATAGAATGAAAAACTTTGAAACAACTACTTTTTGGATATACTTGGCTTATAAATATACTATTTGTAGAAGGGTTGGACAGATTGAAATAGAATTTCAATAAAAAGGTGTAAACATTTTTATGTCTTAGGAGATCTAACATTCCACACTGATCAACAGCTACATCTTCACACTGGTGTATATTGGTAGTGTAATAGTGATAGTAGTGGGGGAAATGCCATTTCTGGTAATGCTGAGTGTCAACATTTCAAAGACTGAAAAATGTATGAGTCAAATTGTTCTTAATATGTTATCATAGCCAAATGAAAGCTGTCCTGATTTCCCCATTCTTTCCTTTGGTGAATTATACTTATCTTTCATTCTGTGTCAAGAGAAACCGTCATTTAAGGGCAATTTCTGTTCCTACACTGGCATATTTCTTTTGTTTATGTTCTTTCTTTTCCCATATGGGAATCTTTCTCAATGTGTGAGTGTACAGTGTATCCATGCATAAATGGCAGTACTAGCTACTTCTTCTGTTGCCTTGAGAGTTGTTGCTGTTGATAGGTGTTGCATAGGATGGTTACCAAGGGGAAGGACAATTTCCCTCTACTGGCTGAAATTAAAGATAATTCTCCTATTCACATGTTTTGTTTTCCCTTCTTAAAGTCTTTTCTCCTACAAAGCTTCTGATGACTATATTAACTATTATGATTATGAATAATCAGAGTTCTCCCAGATCACATTAGGCAGATGCATCAAAGGATGTTTTAAGAATTAATTTTAATATATCTCAGAATTCAGTTAAATTTAGGTTCCATGCCAGCAGATGAGCCAGACTTCACTGAGACCCTTGAGCACGGAAGCAGGCCCAGTGTTGAGAAAGCAGCATGGCACCACGATTAAGCAGGTGGGCTCCAGTGCCAGACCACCCCCATCTACATTTCTCCCCTGGATCTGTGCTAGCTGTGGGCACCTGGGCAAGGTTTTTCAGTCGTGTCTTTGCATGTCTGTTATCCTCTTCTAAAAATAGGAATTGTGTAGCTCTGAGAATTAAATGAGTTACTGTCCAGGTTCTTAGAATTCTTTTTTTAAAAACATTGTTTATTTTTAATTTTTGCGGGTACATAGTATATATATATATTTATGGGATACACGAGATGTTTTGATACAAGCATGCAGTGCATAATAATCACATCATGGAAAATGGGGATATTCATCCCCTCAAGCATTTATCCTTTGCGTTACAAACAGTCCAATTATACTCTTTTAGTTATTTTTAAATGTACAATTAAATTATTATTGACTACAGTCACCCTATTGAGCTATCATATACTAGGTCTAACTCATTCTTTCTAACTATTTTTTTGTACCCATTAACCATCCCTACAGCCTGCCAGCCCTCACTACCCTTTCCAGCCTCTGGTAACCATCCTTCTACTCTTTATCTCCATGAGGTCAATTGTTTTGATTTTCAGATTGCACACCTAAGCGAGAATATGCGATGTTTGTCTTTCTGTGCCTGGCTTATTTTACTTAACATAATGACCTCCAGTTTCATCCGTGTTGTTGCAAATGATAGGATCTCATTCTTTTTTTTGGCTGAATAGTACTTCATTGTGTATATGTACCACATATTCTTTGTTTATTTATCTGTGGATGGACACTTAGGTTGCTTCTGAATCTTGGCTATTGTGAAAAGTGCTGCCACAAACATGGGGGTGTAGATATCTCTTTGATATACTGATTTCCTTTCCTTTGGATACATAGCCAGCCATGGGATGGCTGGATCATGTGCTAGCTCAATTTTTAGTTTTTTGAGGAAACTCCAAACAGCTCACCATAGTGGTTGTACTAATGTACATTCCCACCAAGAGTATGAGGGTTCCCTTTACTCCAAATCCTTGCTGGAACTTGTCACATGAAAGTCATTTTAACTGGGGTAAGATGATATCTCATTGTAGTTTAGGTTTGCCTTTATCTGATGATCAGTGATGTTAAGCACCTTTTCATATGCCTGTTAGCCATTTGTATGTCTTTTTTTGAGAAGTGTCCATTCAAATCTTTTGCCCATTTTAAATCAGATTATTAGATTTTTTTTTTTCCTATAGAGTTGTCTGAACTCCTTGTTATTCATCTCTTGTCAGGTGGGTAGTTTACAAATATTTTCTCCTGTGCTGTGGGTTGTCTCTTCACTTTGTTGAATGTATCCTTTGTGGTACAGAAGCTTTTTAACATTTTGCTATCTCATTTGTTCATTTTTGCTTTTTGCTGCCTGTTCGTGGGCTAATTCTCAGGAAATTTTTGCCCAGTCCAATGTCCTGGAGAGTTACCCCAATGTTTTCTTAGAGTAGTTTCGTAGTTTGAGGTTTTAGATGTAAGCCTTCAATGCATTTTGATTTCATTTTTGTATACGGCGAGAGGGATTTAGGTTTCATTATTCTGCATAGGGATATCCGGTTTTCCCAACACCGTTTGTTGAAGTGATTGTCTTTTTTCTAGTGTATGTTCTTGGCACTTTTGTTGAAAATGAGTTCACCGTAGGTGCGTGGATTTGTTTCTGGGTATTCTATTCTGTTCCATTCTGATTACCTAACTTGAAGTGAGGTAATCAGGTTCTTAGAAATTTGCCTATGCTTAATACATATCAAATAAGCATTAACTATTATGGTTTTAAAAATTAATTCTCCAGAGTCGGGCATGGTGGCTCACGCCTGCAATCCCAGCACTTTGGGAGGCCGAGTGGGTGGATCATTTAAGGTCAGGAGTTCGAGACCAGCCTGGCCAACAGGGTAAAACCCCACTTCTACTGAAAATACAAAAATTAGCCAGGCATGGTGGTGGGCGCCTGTAGTCCCTGCTGCTTGGGAGGTTGAGGCAGGAAAATTGCTTGAACCTGGGAGGTGGAGGTTGCAGTGAGCTGAGATTGCACCACTGCATTCCAGCCTGGATGACAGAGACTCTGTCTCAAATAAATAAATAAATATAAATAAATAAATACCTGAATATTCCTTTGATATTTTCTAGTGTAAGATTTTGTAGGGCTTTTTCATTTAATATATTTGTATTGAAATTATAATATGTGCAAGTATTGTCTTATGGACTTCAGATTTGGAGATATGTTCCACATACCATTCAAGAAGTGTGTGGTCTTAGGTGAGTTATTTAGCCTCTCTTTAGCCCATTTTCCTCAACTGCAAAACGGTTGTTGCAAAGATTAAATGAGGTCATGTATATTTATGTAAAGTGCTTAGCTAGTGCTTGGCCAAGGTAAGCACTTAATAGGTGTTGCCTTATTTTCTAGTATAGGAGATAAAACACGTATAAAACAAACACACAGGGTAGAAAATGACACATACAATAAGAGAGATGAGATGTTAATTACTATGCATACTTCTAATGGGACAACGATGGGGTGTGGAGAGGAGTGGTCAAACAAAGTTACCAGGGAGTTGGCATTTGACTTACACATTAAGGAATGCATGGAGTTTAAACATGCAAAGATGCAGAGAAATGGCATTTCATGTAGAGAGAACTATGTGGATGTGAATGAAGACTCAGAGTTAAGAAACTGGAATATTTAATGGGAACAATGAGAAGTTCGGATTGGCTAGGTTAAAGGAGATATCCATTCATACTGTCAATGGGGAAAATAGTGAGAAATGGAGCTCGAAGAGTAGATTGGAACCAGATAATTGGAGTCCTTCGATAAGTTGGATGTTATTTGTCAGGCATTTGAATGATGTTGAAGATTTCCCAGCAAGGGAATCACATGAGTGGTGCCTTCCTTAATTCTTTCAGGAAAGTTTCATTTGGCATATATAAGTAGAGTGAAATGGAGAAGGAATTGGGTTAATGGTTCAAGCAAGAGATGGTGAGGTCCTGAGCTAGTGTGAGAATGTGATGGAGGAAATGGATGGAATAAAAGACTTCAGTGGAAGAATGGTCAAGAGTGCAACAGGATGTGGAAGAAAAGCAAGAGGATTAACAAATAATGCTCCAAAGATTTCTTGTTTCAGGTAACTAAGAGGATGCTACTGTAGTACCATTAACAGAAACGGAGCATAGGAAGGACATGAGCAGGTGAAACAGGAACAGTAATAAGCTCAGTTTAGAATTAATGGAGCTTGAGGGATTGGCCCTCATCCCAGTCATCTGGGTGGAGAGATCTTTCTTTAAGTAGGTGGAAAAGAATACAATTCTTTTTATAAACCATGAAATCTGTGGATTTAAGGTAAACATTGCAGTGTTCTGATGAAGCTATTCAGTTACAGCTTTATAGGACAGCACCTTTGTCTCTCTTCTTTCAAGAAAATAATAAAATGAGAAAAGTACAAACAGAAAGATGTAGATATGTGCTCTGGTGATCTTAATGGATAAATGGAAATTTGATCCTTTATGAACTTGGGATTTTAATATCAAATACAATAAACTGTGTTCAAATAGCTAATGTTTTTTGATAAGTCAAATGAAAGAGGAAAATTCAAGATTAATTCTCACACTTCAGTAGTAATTTTAAAAACTTGCTCAATATATGGCCAAAAACATTTGTGTGTCACAAGTAGACAGTTCTGGATTCTGAATCGCTTAGGTGTTAGACAAATTCACCTTTAAATATTTAATTATATTGATTTTGAGGGGCTTCAGTTTCTTTTTGGAAAGTTTTTGCTGTTCTGTTAACCTGAAAATCATTTTGATAAGCTAATAAAATGTGTAATTCTTAGGCAAATTACTTTATTAACTGATAGCTGCCATTAAAGGTAACTTGTTTTGTTTTAATAGACTTCAAGAGAAAGAAACTGCTTGTAAATTATATATGTATCTAAATGATTAATACTTCTATCTAAATATAGGTAAATATAAATGTTAAAAAATTATGAGAAGAATAAATAATACTTATAGCTAAACAATGTTTACCAAGTTCTTCAATTTTAATACTATTTGATAAAGAGACAACAATATTCATCTTATTTCAAAGAGAAGCTGAAACCCAGAAGACTTGAGGGATTTGTCTCTTTCCTTTAAAGTAGTTTCTTATCATTAAACTGAAAATGCCATTATTCTACAGTACTGAGAAATATATTTTCAATGTGTCTCTCATACCTAGGTCATTTAATGTTTCTAAAAATGGCGAACAGTGGTCATTTTCAACATTCAGGAGGTAAATTTATGATTGTGTATGAGTCATAGAACTCACTAAATCTCGTATAGCATATAGCAATGTAAAAAAGTAAGCCAGGCGCAGTGGCTTACGCCTGTAATCCCAGCACTTTGGGAGGCCGAGGCGGGTGGATCATTTGAGGTCAAGAGTTCGAAACCAGCAGAGTCAACATAGGCAAAACCTCGTCTCTACTAAAAATACAAAAATTAGCCTGGTGTGGTGGCACGTAATCTCAGCTACTGGGGAGGCTGAGGCAGGAGAATCGCTTGAGCCCGGGAGGTGGAGGTTGCAGTGAGCTGAGATTGTGCCACTGCACTCCAGCCTGGGCAACACAGCGTGACTCTGTCTAAACAGAAAAAAAAAAAAAAGTTAAATCTCAGTCTTAGAATTTATATACGAGATGTGTGTATACAAATAGAAATGTTATTGGGAGGCTATAGTGGTATTAATTTTGGAATGTTACCTTATTTTGGAAATGTGTTTTAAAGTTTTCTTTGGAATAAACTGTTTTGTTTGTTTGTTTGTTTGGTAGAGACAGGGTTTTGTTTTGTTGCCCGGGCTGGTCTTGAACTCGTGGCCTCAAATGGTCCTCCCTCCTTGGCCTCCCAAAGTGCTTCAATTACACGTGTGAGCCACAATGTTCAGCCAAATTCTCATTCTTACAAATCACTGAATCACAGACTAGTTCTTCAGTATCACTTTATTCAATATCTATGGTAGATATTTAGTTTTGCAGTAAACCTTTGTGTGCTTCTACAGTGTTTAGGGACCAAAGAGAGATGAATAAACAGTGTTCCTTCTCTCAAGGAACTCCCACTCTAATGGGGGAAGCCAACCCATCTCGACAAATGCAGTGCAGTGTGGTAACTTGGAAGAGGGAAGCAGAGAGTGCCGTGGGGGCCTCGACTGGAGGAGTCTCAGCCTCTTTCAGTTGTCCAACTCCTGCTTGAACAATTGCAGTGACGTAGGTTCACTACAGTTCAGGTCAGCCATTTCTACTGTTGGACGGTTTTCATTGTTAGAAGGCTTTTTCTGCTTTGTTTTGTTTCGCTTTAATGGTTGACCCCAAATTGGCCACCATAGAATGTCTATTTATGGGTTCTAGTTGAGTTCTCTGGAGCAGCAATACTCTACATGAGTGCTTTGCAAAGATCTGTGATGAGGGCCATTTTTTCCTTCACATTTCTAATCTGTCATGGACTAAGGCTGTCCAAAAACACAGGAAGAAAGGATTCAAAAGAAGGAAAAAAGAAAACCAGAGATATACAAAATCCAAGCCCTGATTTTTTACTGTTAGATTCAACAGACATAAAAGGACTCAGTCATAAATGTTATAAATGTTTTTGTTTCTTACTCTTAGATGCTGTAGCCCTTTCCTCACACACCAGGAACAAACAGTTGGAAAGGGACAGTGGTCCTCACACTATGCTTGTGTAGCATTGCCTAGCACATGTTTGATGCTATAGCACTGACTGTCCCTCCAAGGAGCTGATTGTAAAATTTTGTCTTCCGCTTTTTTTTTGTTTTTTTTTTTTAATTTATTTCTGAGACAGGGTCTTGCTGTGTCATCCAGGCTAGACTGCAGTGGTATGAACATGGCTCACTGCAGCCTTGATCTCCTGGACTCAAGAGATCTTCTCACCTCAGCTTCTTGTATAGTTGGAACCACAGGCACGTGCTCCATGCCTGGCTAGTTGTTTTTTTTATTTTCTGTAGAGATGGAGTCTTATATTGTCGCCCAGGTTGGACTTGAACTCCTGACCTCAAGCGATACTCCTGCCTTGGCCTCCCAAAGTGCTGGGATTACAGGCGTGAGTCACTGTGCCTGGACCTCTTCTGCTTCTAATTAAAGTTTAGAGTTAGCCTGTTGACTTTCCTCCAATAAAATCCATTTCTGTACTTTAGGAAATGTAGTCTGGCTCTTGCTGGGCACCAGTTGTTCCAGTACAGTGATGAAGCAGAGGATGGTCAGAGCCAAGAACACGGGAGAGGCAACAGTGCAGGTCCTCACAGTTCAGAGTGTTGCTTATTCCTTTTCACACCACACTCATCACTACCACCTTCAGCTCAGTTCATAAACATCTCTGGTGCGTGTGCTTTTTGCAAGATACTGTGTTAGGTGCTGGGGATGCAAAGATGAACGGTACACGATTCCTGCCTTCGAGGGGCTTATGCTCCTCTAAGGGGGAGACTTGAACTGTGTTTTGTTTTTAATGAATGTTTAATATATTAAATCTTGATCTAATCATAGAAATCATATAAAATATGTATTATTAATTTGATAATTTCTTGAATTGTACTACTTTCCATTTCAAGTGAATTGTAGAATTAAAAAGAAAAGAGTAGATACAGAGCAAAACACATGACAATTTAAGTTCATACAGAATTCTCATTAAGTCGCAGTGGCTCAGGGCTGTAATCCCAGCATTTTGGGAGGCCAAGGTGGGTGGATCACCTGAGGTCAGGAGTTCACGATGAGCCCGGCCAACATGGTGAAACCCCGTCTGTAGTAAAAATACAAAAATTAGCTGGGCATGGTTGTGCTTGCCTGTAATCCCAGCTACTTGGGAGGCTTGAGGCAGAAGAATCACTTGAACTTGGGAGGTGGAGGTTGCAGTGAGCTGAGATCAAGTCACTGCGCTCCAGCCTGGGTGACAGAGTGAGACTTCATCTCAAACAAAATAATAATAATAATTCTCATTAAGAATTTTTATAATTAGGCCAGGCACGGTGGCTCACGTCTGTAATCCCATCACTTTGGGAGGCTGAGGTGGGCAGATCACTTGAGGTCAGGAGTTCAAGAGTAGCATGGCCAACATGGTAGAACCCCATCTCTACTAAAAATACAAAAATTAGCCGGGCGTGGTGGTGTGCACCTGTAATCCCAGCTACTTGGGAGACTGAGGCAGGAGAGTTGCTTGAACCTGGGAGGTGGACGTTGCAATGAGTTGAGATCATGCCACTGCACTCCAGCCTGGGTGACAGAGCTAGACTCTGTCTCAAAAAAAAAAAAAATCATAATTAATTAAAATTATTAGCAATTATGATTACAGCAATCCTTTACATTTTTTTCACAGAACAAAATTTCCCCATGATAGATATCAAAATTTAAAATGATATCACACTGGGGGGGTCATCCACATCAAATATAGATAATCAGTTTTCTTCCTTGTAAGCTAAGTTATTTTTGTTGGGGAACTAGTTTTATTAGATAAGTCATTCTAGAGGGGGTTTTGTCTGAGAAACCTTTTAAACCAAGATCTAGCTAAGCAAAAGGTATATATCTATAAATAAGTTTTATATATGACAAAATATTTTAAAAATCTCATTGTTTTATTTCACATTTTCAAATGATTCTTCAGAACTGATAACTTTCTCTTATCTATAGTTGCCTGTCTTCCAGGTATTTGGTCCTTAAGATGACAATAATTTATAGCATTCTTTATACAAATAAACCATGTTTATGTAAATATTTCTTTTAAAGTAGAGCATGCTGTAAAATGGCCAGTCTTTATTAGACGCATTTTTGATTAATCAGGATCTTTATCGCATATTAAATGATTTTCTAGTTTGCCTGAGCGTTGCCTGTTTTTCATCTCTCATGTATCTACAAACATCAGTCAGACATGCAGAGTAGCTTGATTAAATCAACATCAAAATCACTTAAAAACTCTATCTTCGATTATAGATCTCTCTCTGAGTTGCAGATACTAGAAAATACATCAGGTATTGGATAAGGACTAGAGAGGCCAGACCTTTGAGATTCCTTTCTGACTGAGGGCCAACTCTAATCATCTGTGGGAGGCTCAGTCTTACACCTGTACTCGGATTCTTACAATGAGTGTTACTTGAATTTCTTCAACAGCAATTGAACTATATGTTTTTGTTGTTTGATCTGGAGAAAAAAAAAACACCTAAAAACATTTTCAAAGTTCTGTGAGATCGGAAGACAACAGATTCAAATATTTAAATTTAAATAATGAAGTTTCACAAATGTAGGTAGCTGAAAACACCAGAGTCAACTTAAATTCTATTGTTGGGAATTTGTGTTGTACTTTAAAAGGGTTTTGAGTTTCCACAAGTGGTATGAGAGCTGGCTTCTGTGGGCTTGCACCCGCTCCTGTGAGCCACTCGCCCACATCTCCTCCCAACTCTGTTCAGTGACTTCATGGGAGCAGGGTAGCTTGAAATCTGCCATCTTGGGCATCTCACCATGAAATTTGCAAACACTGCATATAATATTTTTTTTTTTCCCTCTTGGAGCGAGTTGTTTGTTAAACATTTACCAGTACAGCGTTGGTTTCAGCTTCAAACTTATGAGTGTAGATAAAAATTTATGCTGATCATATTTGCTTGGTTTTAAAAGGGACTCCTTCAGACACTTTGGAAAGCTCTCGCTCTGCTTGGTACTATTCTAGGAACAGGGGATATAAAGATTCATAGAAAGAGTAATGTTTTTGAGTAGTCAGTGTACTGTAAATAACCAAAGGGGAAAAATTCTTTGTAGAGGTTAAAATCAGATAAATGATTTTTAAATTATTATTTCATAGATAGTTGGCATTTTGTACTGCAGAGTGAGTGGCAAGCTGATATATTGGCTGTACATTAAAATAGCTCACCACAGGTAACACAATAGGTATTGTTTTAAAATTATATTCATTTAGTTCATGACTTACTTTACATCCTAGATAACATGCAGTATATGTATCACATATTAGTGAGCATATTATTTGTCAATTAACATAAGGTAGTATGTCTGATAATGTTCTTATTGATAGCTCTGGCAACCGAAGGCTTCTCTGAGCGTCTTCAGGCATTGATTTTACAGGCTAGAAAGATGAAAAATTCAGCATGTACACAGTTAGCTGTTGGTTTTTAAATCAAAATAGAGGCTGTGGAACCAAGTACAGTTCAACTTTTGTTAACCATTTGGGGGCCTTAGAAAACACAGGGCAGTGATCTAGGGACTCATTCCTTTGTTCACAAAATTCAAGTAAAGCATCTGGGACTTAGAGAACCAGTCTACAGTTTTATCTTTGAACATCCTCTTGTGGCAATGCATGCTAAGGTGGAAGGAATGATTTGTCTGTAATAAGAGGTTCTCCCCTAATTAGGAGTATCAGGCCTGCTACTGCCTATCACATTACACACTGAGGTCCAATCCCTTTGTGAGGGGAAAAGATGAAAGGATAGGTGTTTACAGGTCTGGCACCTCTGGATTCCCTTTAACCTTTCTGAGCGACTAATTCCCTTTGCTCCATTGGGCTGTCAATCCCAGTGAGCAACCCAGGCTTCCTCTGGGTTCCTTTCACACACACTTTGCTTATCTGTCTGAGTGGCATTTGTCTGATCTTTCTTGTGCATGTTTTTACTTTTAAGATCTTCACTTTCTTATGTAAAAAAGGCAATTAGACTCATATCTGTTTATTTTAAACAAAATGGTTGTTAATTAGTGTGATCAAAAACGCTGCCATTATAGACTATGGATTCCACTTTGTAGTTGCACTAAATTGAGTATGGTTTGGTGCCAGTTGACATGATAACAGCTCAAAGTCTGGCTTTTTAAAAATTAATGAACAAACACATTTATGAGGCTTTGTTTTGTCTGGTTTAGATCTATAGACTCTGAATGCATCAGAGTTCTTCTTTTTTTTTTTTTAACTGACTAAGGCTGTTGCTGATTAAAAGTGCATAAACTTATTGAAAAACTTTTTTGATAATATAACTGATGTGTGAAAGCTACACCATTTTCATTTAATTGGTTCATTTATGATTTTATAAGTCGGAGTACAAAGTATGCTTACTTGCTCCATTAGTAACACACCCTAACATTTCTTTTTTATTAAGTTATCAACTTACCAGACCTTTAGAAACATCTTAAATTATCAGCCCCTGCTCCTCCCCCATCCTCATTTAACATTTAGAAGACACAAGTGGATTCTAGGTATTTATGTAATTTAAAACAACTTCAAGAGAATGGGTCAGTATGAGGTAACTCAATCTCATACATCTTTATCATCTACAGTATTTTCCAATGATAATTAACGCTCAGGATAATGGTGATGAGACACTGTCATCTTTACAGAAAGATTAGATTACATTTGTGATATATAACTTCCAATACAGAAAGTCCTAATAGCATGTGCTAATATATTTTTTATATTGAGTATTTAGACAAAAATACGTTTCTAGTTAGGTAGGCAGAATTTTTTTTGTTTGTTTTTTTTGAGATGAAGTCTTGCTCTTGTCCCCTAGGCTAGAGTGTGGTGGCGCGATCTTGGCTCACTGCAACGTCCACTTCCTGGGTTCAAGTGATCCTCCCACTTCAGCCTCCCCATAGCTGGGACTATAGGCGCCCACCACCACGCCCGGTTAATTTTTGTATTTTTTTTTTTTTTTTTAGTAGAGACGGGGGTCTCACCTTGTTGGCCAGACTGGTCTCGAACTCCTGACCTCGGGTGATCTGCCTGCCTCAGCTTCCCAAAGTGCTAGGATTACAGGCATGAGCCACTGCGCCAGAAAAATTAAATTAGAATACGATTTACCAGAACATCACAGTTCTTTAGTGTTCTGGTTAACTAAAGTTTAAAATTCATAATTTATTCTTTATATTTAAAAGGAAAGAAGGGGATACAAGAGCGTGAGGAGGCAAATGACCCAACTCTAAGGATGTGTGGAAACTTTATGCATTAATGCCTAAAATAGCAACTATCTTAATCTCACATTGCAAGATGTCTGGAAAATGTTTGGATTTAAAAGCATGATAATCTGCAAAGCAGCAATGAGACTTACTGATTATTTTGAAGAAAAAGATGGTCTTATTTCTGAATGGTAATGGATCAAAATGCTTCATGAAAGTTAAAGTTAAAATCTAATAATAACAATAGCTACCATTTATTAAATATTTACAGTATTCCAGGCAGTATTCTGTGCTTGACAATTAACCCTTGGGTTCATTTATATGTTACCATGTTTAAGCTTTATAGTAACCCTGCAAGCTGGACTTTCCTATACTCATTTTTCAGTTGAGGAGACTGAGATTTGGAAAGGTTAGATATCTTGCTAAAGTTTGCTCACCTGGTAGATAATGGGGGTGAGATTTGAACACAGATCGTTCTGATTCCAAGTGCTTTCCACAACACTGTTTCCTAATACTTGTTGTAAGGGACTCATTTGGAAAGCACGTTTCTTGTTTTGTAAGGAAATCACAGCCGCACTATTTGTCTGATTTTCCCAGATGAAAATGAGAGTGTTCCCCTGCCCACCCCCAGCCCCTTTCTCATTCTCTCACTGTTTGGAGTCCTTGATCAGACACCCTTATGAATGAAAAGCTGTTCATCATGGATTTAAGTGTTTCTGTGATCTTTATCACTTATCTCGGAAGGTTCCTGCCTTAATCTGTCCTCACCGTTGAACATTCTTTCTTGGTATTTAGCCTAAATTTACTTCTCTTGATTATACTCATTACTCCTAGTTACCTCCCTTATTGTGGATGTGTCAGTAATGATCTATCTTTAGCCAACTGGCCTTTGTTTATGGTCCTTCCCACAAGATTGAGGCTGATGTCGTAATGATGCTTCGAGATGATATAATATAGATGTGGGTAATTGGGCAATCAAATTCAAAGTACATTCTAAACCTAGAATTAGTAGGAAAGTAATAAATGGCACTCAGGGTTGGTTTCCTACATCATCTGTACTTTGGTTTGCGTTTAAAGACATCTGTACTTGATGCTTTCAGATTATTCACATACAGTTACTTTCTATGGCTTGTAATATTAGCATACACTACCTTAATTAATAGTTTAAAAGTTTATTTTATATATATATACACACACACATTACTTGATATGACACTGGTCTTTCTTTTTTGTTTCTCATGAAACCAGCATCTCATACAATATAACCTTTGATCATATTTGCTTACCGCTTCCAGCCCTCAAGTCCTTGATTTTCATTTCCTTTTCAGTAGTAATGAGACAAATTATCAAACAAGCTCATTTGAGGAAACTCCAATTGTAATCAGTAAGCTTAGTGGAGGAAAGGGTTTTTGGTATGCAGCATTCATCCTCCCCTGTGGATACCCAGTATGGTAATTTAAAGCTTAGTATAGTTTATCGAGCACCCACAAAGTGAGCTTTACAAAATAAAACCAGATTTCTTCATTCCACAGAGAATAGATATCTATTCATAAGTTGCACATATCCGGGGATTTTTGTTTTGTTTTAACGTTATCATAATGAGCTAGCCTGGGGCATCACAGAAAGTGGTTCTCTCTGTTTTTGTACAATGGAATGTCTACAGGCACGAGTTAAATAAAAGTATTACAAAGTCGTGAATCTAGAACATAGATATAAAAGGGAGAGAAACCCAGCCCATAAATAAAGAACTGTAGAAAAAGGAGCAGTCAAGTGGAGAACGCTAAAATATGAATCAGGAACCAAGGGAGAGGAAAAGAAGGAAAGTTTAGATCGGGTCCCCAACCCCCAGTACCAGGCTGTGGTCTGTTAGGAATTGGGCCACGCAGCAGGAGGTGAACGGTAGGTGAGCAAGCGAACATTCATCTGTATTTACAGTCACTCCCCATCCCTTGCATTACCAGCTGAACTCCCCCTTCTGTCAGATCAGCTGTGACATTAGATTCTCATAGGAGCCTGAACCCTGTTGTAAACTGTGTATGTGAGGGATCTAGGTTGCACATTCCTTATGACAATCTAATGCCTGATGATCTGTCACTTTCTCCCATCACCCCCGGACAGGACCGTCTAGTTACAGAAAAAAAGCTCAGGGCTCCCACTGATTCCACATTATGGTGAATTGTATAATTATTTCATTATATATTACAATGTGATAATAATGGAAATTAAGTACACCATAAATATAATGCTCTTAAGTCATCCTCAAACCATCCTCCCACCCTGGTCTGTGGAAAAATTGTCTTCCATGAAACCTGTCGCTGGTGCCAAAAAGTTTGGATACTGCTGGTTTAGATTATAAAAGTTAGGGTCGAAATAGGCCAGGCATGGTGACTGTTGATGTAAAAATAATATTCCTTTTTTTAAAAACATCGTTAGACTCCCTGAAGATTAGAAAATAATGGAAACATGGGAAAAGAAGTACGAATATTTAAACATAAAACATTTAATGCTACACATCATAGAACACAGACACATAGTAAAGAATTTAAGCACCAAGAGACTAGACATACAAGAATAAAAACAGTAAAAACAGGAATAGGAAAATACAGCTCAAGAACTGCTTTGTGGGGCAGTGTTTGACTAATCCCCTCTAACCTGAGTGCACGTGGGAAAGTGCTGAATTTTCTGAGGTCTGGGATCAATTTTATACATTTCCAGTATTTGGGGCCAAGCCTAGGAAATCAACAAATCCCAGAAGATAGTCACATCTATAAAACCTAGCACTACCATAGTACTTATTATGCTCTGAGCACTGTTCTATATACTTTACATGCTGTATATGAACTAATTTAATTCTCCAATGACCTTACAAGGAAGGTACACCACTGTGACATCCCCATTTTACAGATAAGGAAGCAGATACCCAGAGAGATTAAGTAATTTGCCCAAATTAACATATCAAGAAAGTGACAGAACGAGGCTTTGATTCCAAGCAACCTGACGTGGAGCCCATGCTCAAATCCAGTACGCTGCCTACCTCGTTCCAGAGTCCTGGAAGGCCCATGATGTTTTGTTCCTTTTACCTGCTCCATCTAATTAGTCACCAAGTCCTGACAACTCCAGCTCTTAAACATCAGTGAAATCTGTTTTCTCATCTCCCAGTTGTTATGATCTCAGTCACTCCAGTGCCCTTTGCCTACAGCGTTGTCCCATTCCCACTTGAAATTCTAATTATGTTATCTTGGTCCTCCAAGGATATTGGCATAGACAGAGGTTCGTAGAACACAGACTAGTTAGTTTCTATTTAGGGGTCCAGACAGCCATGAAGTAGCCCACTAGTTGGCATGGAGTAAAAGCAGATGCTGCTGCCTCGTATGGCCAGACCTTTGCAAAACTGAACATTACACACTAGTTCCCTTCTTGTTGCTGCAAATAGCAGGCAGTTCATCCATCCCCCAAGACAAACTTGGACACTCTGTTGGTGAAACTTTTCCAAAATATAAATCTGACCAGGTTTCTCTTCCAATTAAAATTGTTCAGTGGCTCTCCATCATATCTGGGATAAAATCTAAACACCCCTATGTGGTATAAGAGACCATTATGATCCAATCCTAAGCTTGTCTTTTCCCTTTCCTGCCCCAACAAAACTTCTCCATAAAGGATACATTCTTCGTGGTTCCTGCACATACCCATTTTTTTTTTCTCTGCTTCCATGCATTTGCAAATATTTTGTTGTCTGCCCACAGTTTCCTTCCTCCTTTCCTGGCCTGGATAACTCCTATTTATTCTTTAGATTCACCTTAAACAACGTATTTTCCAGGAAGTCGTTTCTGATCCTGCAGGATGAGTTAAGTCCTGCTTCCATTTTCCCATTGCACGCTGTGTGTAGCTCCTTTGTAACATGTACACTGAATTGCATTCATTGGTTTCTGTTTCTCTTTCTCATTAAATTATGAACTGCTCAAATATTGGGCTAATATGTTTATCACCAAATACCTCCTGGCTCTCACAGGGACTGACACCAAGCTGGTGCTTAAGAAATGCTTGTTGAATGAATGAGCAAATAAATGAATAGAAGTGTCTGATGGTATTAATACTTTTGCTTTTGGAGTTTCAGGTTAGGATATGATTTACTATCAGACCTTCAATGTACCTATGTATATTTCTTCAGTAGAGAGTGAAGGCCAGCTCTTTATCTTTGCTGAGGAGATAAAGAAAGGGAATGAATTTAAATTACATATGAGGGAATTAAGTGGAGAAAGTAAGACTTTTCTGGTGGTTTTAGGAAACAGAATGCATTTAAAAATGGACTGAATTATTTTGGTGCTCTTTAAATATGAGATGCATTTTCTTTCGGCTTGTGGGAAAACCAGCACTTGTCACTTACCCCAGAGCAGAGATTCCATCTGATTGTGCATCGGATTACCTGGGGAGCTTTAAAAATTATAAGTTTCTTGGAATCCATCCTCAAACATTTGATTTCCTAGGTTTTTTGAAAAATATTGTGGGTAATCATGATGTCTAGCTAGAATGGGAGCTTGTCTTGGGGGTGAATTAACTGCCTGCTATTTGGTGCAACAGGAAAGGACTTAATGCATAATGTTCGCTTTGGGAAACATCTGGCCATATTGGGCCGTAGTGTCTACTTCTACTCCATGCTAACTAGTGGGCTATCTCATGGCTGTCTGGACCCCTAAGTAGAAACTAGCTAGTATGTGTTCTACAAACCTGCGTCTGTGCCAATATCCATGGAGGACCAAGATAACTTATAATTAATGAGAATTTCAAGGGGGAAGGGTAGTTCCAAAATGTTTATTTACAGAATTTTGGGGCCAAGCGCAGTGGCTTGTGTCTATAATCCCAGCACTTTGAGAGGCTGAGGTGGGAGGAACACTTGAGCCCAGGAGTTCAACGCTGTTAGGAGCTATAATTGTGCCACTGCACTCCAGCAGCCTGGGCTATACAGCAAGATTCTGTCTCTTAAAAAAAAAAAAGAAAGAAAGAAAAGAAGAAGGAAGAAGGAAGAGGAAGAAGAGTAGATGAGGAGGAGGAATGTTGGAGTACTGAGGGCTTTCTCAGATCTGTTAATTACTGACCACATTTTTCATTCTCCCTCTTTTCCTCCCTCCCTCTTTTTTCTTTTCTTATTTTTTTTTTCTTCTTTCTCTCTCTCAAGGTATAGAACAGATGGAAAAAGAGTGCAGGCTTAAAAAAAACCCTTTCCTGCAGTGTGGGATAATTACGGTAGTGTTATTAGAGTCAATGTTACTATAAATCATAGTATTATTACTAGAGGAAAGTGGTAGAAAGTAATGCAAGGGGGTGTTTCCCATCTGTGAGGAAGTGCTGTAACAGCCCTCATGTCTGCAATAGTTTTATATATTGGAGGTTCTCCCTAAAGTCCTCTGTAGCCTCTGTGGGGTTGGGATGGTGGACCATGAATGATTTGCAGTCAACAACTACCTGTTTTTACCAGATATTTGGGTGCCATTTACCATGTTGATCTGTATTGTAAATTCATTTGACCCCTGACTAATATAATTTCACTTTGCAGTTGAATTGTTTGCCTAGGTTTTTCTTCACTTCTGTGACTATCATACAGATGTGATGAAAGATACAAAATTTGCAGGTTGCCTGTCTCCAGGTCTCCTACGTGTCGGTTACCTGCTTTGTGACTTGCTCAGGTGACCGCTCCCCCTCCGGCTTCAGTTTCTCATTTGTTTGAAAGCTCTATGAAAGCAGGAACAAAGTCTGTTTTTCCTCACTATTCTGTTTTCAACATCCAAAACAGAACCTGGACTGCTTGATAAAATGGTTGATTGAATGAATAAATGCATCTCTTAAATTGCATATAATACAAGTTACCTCATAGTTGTAGTTGAGAAAATAATGTGTAAAGGCACTTGGAACGATGTTGGGCACATAATAAATGCTCAGTAAATGTTAGCTCTTATGATTAGTTTGAAGGCAAAACAGTGTAACGATTAGGAATGATAGTACTGGAGTTGGAGAGTTTGTGTTTAATTCTCTCTGTGTCATTTGTTAGTTGTGTGGCTTTGAGTCAGCTATTCAGCTCATCTGAACTTCAGTTCTCCCATCCGTGAGAGAAAGGTGAAGGGGGTACCTGCCTCACAGAGTTGTGTAGCGTGAAATGAGATATAAAGCCCTTCACACAATTACTGGCACATGGTACTCACTTAATGGTAGATAACATCAGTGTCATCATCTCTGTCATCATCCCGATGAGCATCATCACCATCCATTCTCTCAACATCACTATCATTACTGCTGCTCCTGCAGCGATCTTGGACTCATTAGTGGAGTTCTACAGCCTAAATGCCTACTCGACTAGAAAGTCAGACAAGGAGCGTTTTCCATACTCCTCATTACAGTGTTCATGGTAACATGGTTCCCTTTGAAAGTACCTACATTACGAGCCCTTCTTACTGTTTAATAACTGTAGGGCTTGGACAAGTGATTTAAACTCTTTTTACCTCAGTTTCCTCATCTGGAAAGTGGGGCTACTATCAGTTTCTATCTCACAGAGTTTTTATGAATACATGTAAAGTGATTAGAAGAGTGCGTGCACATAGTAACTTCTCAAAAAACATTAACTCTCACTAGAAGTAGTGGTAGTAAAAGAGAAAACAATACAAACACAAGCTTCACTTTTCAAAACACTGAATATCAGTGTGTGTGTGTGTGTGTGTGTGTGTGTGTGTGTGTATGTAATGGTGTACACATACTAACAAGCACACATCATATAAACATACATAAACACACATACTTAGCTATATTTTCGCAAATACTAATTTTCCATTATTTCCCAGGGTACAGATTCCAAGTTCCATCAGAGGGAAGCTAAAAATTTAAATATCCTATCTAGAGTAGTCCCTAACTAATACACGACTGCTCAGTAGGTAACCCCTATTTGTCAGCCAAGTTTTACACTTAGGAAATTTTAGATTAGTTGTTAAAAATTTGGTTTCCTTTGCCAAATAAAGCCAATAAACATGGAAGCCAATTCAAAGAGAAGTCTTCAATTTCAGTGGAGGGAATGAGGAAAGGTTTGTGTTTCTGGTCATGTAAGGAAAAAATAGCTCAAGAGTATAGATCTCAGTGTTCCAAAATAAAAAATTACGTCTGACCAGGATTGGAAGCTTCAGATCAAAAGGGCAATTTTAGAAAATTGTGGTGAGTGAATGAGAGCACCAGTTTATTGAAGAAATCAATTTGCTATCTTAACCAATGGCACCAGTGCTCTCCCTATAATCTCTGAAAATAGATAGGCACTTTGCGGTTCACCAATCCGTAGATTGCATCTGCTTCCTTACACCTGGCAAGCTCACCCCCTTTTCAAATAAGATAATATCACAGGAGCTTTGTGGGTTTATGAAGCCACAGGTTTATTAGTTAGATAAAATCTGTAAGTGTTTAGAAATTTAAAACTGGGCTGTCAAACTGTATTTCAGTTATAATGGCAATTTCCAAAGTAAATATGACATAGTAACTTTTAGGTCTTGTCATTCTGTTTCCTTGATAGTGTGTGATTTGTGAGCATCCAAGGCAGGTCTTCCTGTCTTTGCTTTCAAACTTAGTTATACATAGACAGTAGCAATGAAAACACTGAAACTTAGACTCTATAGTTAATAAAATACCTTCAATTGCCCCAAATGTTTCTTTCTATAAAGTTAGGGCAAAAATTTGAAAGGGATAACAGATAGCTTTTTTTTTTTTTTGAAACAAGGTCTCACTATGTCACCCAGACTGGAGTGCAGTGGCATGAGAATAGCTCACTGCAGCCTGACATCCTAGGCCCAAGTGAGCCTCCTGCCTGAGTAGCTGGGACTACAGAATGCACCACCATGCTCAACTAATTGTTACATTTTTTGTAGAGACAGAGTCTCACTATGTTACCCAGGCTGGTCTCAAACTCCTGGATTCAAGCAATCTTCCTGCCTTGGCCTCCCAAAGTGCTGGGATTACTGGCAGGAGCCGCTGCACCCCACCAATAAATGAGGCTTGAAATGTATAATGCAGTAGTCAGAGGAGAAACCACTTTGGGTAGGAGGTGGGAAGAGTCCTGTTTAATACATTGTCTCATTTAAATTACCAACAAAGTCTAGTACAATTAAAATTTATCCAAATTCAGCATTCATAAGCCTAAATAACACTATTTTCTTCTCTTCTAACATTTGACTCTTTAGAACTAGAAGCACATCCTAAGGAAATAGCCTGATATCAAGGAAGGATTTTAGAAAAGCAAATTGCAGGGTGTTCATTTAGGTCATTATATTTTTAATCGAATTTTATACACAGAATTGGTAAAAGAGATTAGTTTTTACTAGGAATTATAGAAGCAGAGGTAGGAAAACTGAAGTTTTCCTATTAGCCCAGGCTTACTATATTATCAGAGTTTAAATATGAGTCTTTAGCTCTATTCTTGACATTACAAAAATAGTCTGCCTGCAAGAGTAACAATAAATCTTTTCAATATAATAACATGATGATAGTATCATGTATATTGTTGGAGACTTTCCAGAGCTCTTCCATATACAGCCATGTACTGCAAAATGACATTTTCTTCAAGGAAAGACTGCATATATAGGATGGTGGTTCCATAAGATTATAATGCTATATTCTTACTGTACCTTTTCTATATTTGTTTATGTTTAGATACACCTGCCATTGTGTTACAGTTGCCTATGGTATTCAGTACAGTAACAGGCCGTACAGGTTTATAGGCTGGGAGTAATAGGCTGTACCACATAGCTTAGGTGTGTAAGAGACTATACCATCTAGGTTTGTGTAAGTACATTGTGATGTTCACACAAGGATGAAATTTTCTAATGACACATTTCTCAGAATGCATCCCTGTTGGTAGTGATGCATGATTATACATTGTATCATTGCATCCTAAGATAATCCTGTGCGGTAAGAGTGGCCAGTAGAATTAGCTTCAGTTTGCAGTGGAGAGTATTGGGAAGACAGAGGTAAATCATGTAACTCAAAGTGCTATTAATTAATAACTGAGCTGGGATTAGAGTCTTTAAGACCAGGAATATGCCATTATATTAAACTGAAGTATTATTTTATGGAGATGATAATATGAAACAAAATTGCTTTGTAGTTATTACGAACTTTAAAGCGTTGATGCTATGCAAGAAAAAGATGTCTCGAAGAACAACAGGTTTTTATTTTACTTGGTTATCATAACTGTCAGAGTAAGTGTTCAGTGAAGGTTAGGTTTTATTATTATTGTTATATAAAGTTTGAAAAATTACTAGACATATTTCCCAAGACAAAGTAAACTAGTACTACTTAAAAAAGATGATAATATGTGGCATATATGTGGTAAAGGACTATTGTTATCCTCAGGTAACAATGTTGCTGTTTTTACCTCCATTCAGAAAGCAAGTATTTCTTCTTAGAAATTAATTCATTAGTGTGTATTGCCATTTTAACAGAGATAGAATATAATATACAATGACATGATGACCCATGGTTTTATGCATTATGGGCAAAAACCATCACTTCATATCAATTGTCATCCTTCCATTTCTCTTATCTAAGGTGTAGATCCATTGGTGTTTTTCATATTGCACAGTAACAGCATCACTAGCAACATCCAAATCCACTGTGTTCAAAACTAGAATCATAGTGGCTACTTTTCTGACTTAATTAAATGACCAGCTTGGAACATGTCAAACAGTACAATAAATCCTCCTACAAAATAATGTTTCTTGTTGAACAACTTATACAACAAATTCAGTATGTAACAGTACGAAAACCTGGCATATGTAGAACATCTTTATTGTTCCTTCTGTAAATGTGTTGTCACTTTGGAGAGGGCACCCAAATCTCAGGCCAAACATACATAAATATGTGACAATTTATGCTGTTTGGGGACAGCAAGAATCTATTGGTTATTCAGTTATAGGGGAAGTACATTTGGTGATACGAATTTGCTTTATCCAACAAAATATGGTCTAGAAGAGCAAACCAATTCGAAGTTACCAAAGTCAGTTTGCACTGACCACGTGGTACAGTAATATATGTGGGAACATTACAGGGATGGGTTCGGGTTTTCTGGAAGAGTCTCAGTGGAGGAAACTACCACGGAAGAGCTATATTACCACTACTGGTTTCTTGTTTTTTACCGCTACAGTGCTGCATTCTTACAACCCTAAAATCCATCTGCTCTTAACACACCGTCAAAAAGAGGGGGAAATGCATCTCCGAGGGAGTGCTCGAGAGAAGATAATGGAATGGTCTGATGTAATCCCATACAAATTATTCCTCATGATGTGAAAATGCTTTTACAGGGACCTGGGAGTTTTCTAAACTGAGTAAGTCCAAGTAAAAACAATTCTGGAAAACATTGCAGTTTGAACCTAATCCATTTAACTGGGTCTGTCTTTAAGTTGCTCACTTACTTCAAGTTTATTCTTTCAGAAGTTGAGCATCTCTGTCATTTAGTAGTGGTCAGATTAAGTGTGCTGTTCTGCTCACTTGCTGGCTAAAGTCCTTTTTGTTATTTCTAGTGTAAGCTTTTAGAAAGCTACAAAATACAGTGCCAGACACTATCATATTCAATTGGACATGCTTTCTGCAGATTTGTTAAGGATTTACTCTACACATTTGTAGCATTTAGTTGCCATGGAGATGACCTCAGTGGTAAGAGGGACAGACTTTAGGTTGGACCTCAGATTTTCCTTTCATTTCCATTTAATTTGATTTGACTGCAAAATGTCACTCCCATTGCATTGATTAAGCTTCGTTGCTGCCACCAGCCCTGTTAGGAAGGTGAAAGGGCAGGCTAGCTGCTGTCGTTTTGCACCCCTACCCTTTTCTGATATCAATACAGATAGGCTTTGGAGATGAGAAACTCCTTCGCTACATTGATGCAGACACAATTTTTTCTTGCTCACTTCATGAAATATAATAAAACTGAAATATGCTCAGAAATCTTATTCACCAGATTCACTCTATATATACTCAGTTTTTCTCTGCTTCAGCTCCCACTCTATTGTAAGGTATGATATATAATGTATGATAACTAAAATTTAATATGTCTTAATGTTTCCCTGAAATATATTTTTTAAACGCAGCAGCTGGCCACTCTCTACTAAAATAGTTCTTTTACAGTTCAAATGGATTAGAAAAAATACAAGATAATTATACAAATATGAAGCATTTATTCTTGTTCATATGGATTGGAAGTGTCATCTTTAGGTATTAATACAGGTCATTTGCAAGTAAAATGATACAGTAGACGGTTTTCTTTTGGTACCCTGTATACTCCTGTCGTTTTCTTCCTTTATTCCCTTCCCTGATTCTTAATGTCTCCAGGAACCCAGAACTCATCCCTCCTTTTAGATTGAAAAAATTGATAAATTAATTCAACACTAAGATTTAAGAAAATAAATGTGATAACTTCTTAGGATCGTAGTACTGGTATGTAACTGGAGAAGCAGGGGACATTATTTAGCACAAGAAATTGACTGCAAATAAAACTCCAGTTATATGTGGAAAGACAAGTTGACAGGGAAGCTTCCGGATACTCTATACATCATATCACCTAGCTTTGAGCTTTGATGTGAATGCTTGATTCTTGTGTGTCTAGGTTACCTTGTCAGGTTTCTTTGAATGTACCGTCATTCAGAAAGAGCACTCCATCACTCGATGGAGCATGCACAAGGAACCTGCAAATTCGTGGCTTGGAAAACATACCAGCAAGTCACTACAGATAAACCAGCACTTTGCGACAAAGGACCTTAAGTGGGGCATAGTAACTTTATATTTCTGTAATAAAGGTAGTTTTAGTGACTGGAATTGGGATTAGGGGGAGGGGGAAAGGAAACGATCATCCCTATTTGGATGTTGACTTCTTGGCTTATAGAGTTTTGGTCGGGATCAGGTGTGCTGTCCTTTGAGAACTGATACTAGCGGTGTCTTTTTGGGTAGTTCATCTTATTTCTGTTAAAAGTCTAAAGTGATTGCATTGGGAGAGTACTGACAACTTCTTTTGGTCTCTTCTATAGTAATTGTACTTACCTACACAAGTTTTACTATCTTGGAATATTCTAGAATTCCAGTTAATAATGTGAAAGTCATAAGCATGGCTCCATTTAGTTGTTATCTCTAAATGATTTAGAGAGGTGTTTACCAAATTATAATGTGCATATGAATCACCTGGAGATGTTGTTAAAATTCAGGTTCTGATTCGAAAGGCCTAGGGTGGGGCCTGAGATTCTGAGTTACTAACGAGTTACTAACGGAGGCTAATGTTGCTGGTTCCCAGGTCACAGTTTGTTTAGTAAGGATAAGGGCAGGTTTCCAATCTTGGCTGCAATTGGAATCACTTGGGAAGATTAAGAACATCTATATCTGGGTCCCATCCTACCCCCAGAGATTTGTCTTTAATTAAGTGGAATGTCGCCAGGTATCAGGATTTTTAAGAAGCTCTCCAGCTGATTTTGGCATTACTCATGTTGAACATGACTGAATAGAAAATGGACCCTGGAAGATGAAGAAAAAAATGCCCATAGATGATACTGTCATAAATAATATTTTCAAAAGTCTACTCAGGGTTTTAAGTTTTGCAATCATTCTGGCGATTTTAGAGAAGACACTGAACCAAATACATAAGTAAAAAAAACCCAATTCATCACTTTATGCATTAATGTCAAATATTAGTCCACAAATAAACATTTAATGATATTCTCCTCAGCAGTTTCTTCCTTTAAAAATAATTTAGGATACGTTGCCAGATTTAACAAATTTAAAAAAACAGACACTGAGGTGCCATCCCAGGCCTGCTGAATCAGAACACGCATTCTAACAAGATATTCAGGTGATTCACATGCACGATACAAATACTGCATGGGACATATACTAAAAAAAATTGTTTACCTGAAATTCAAATTTACTTGGGTGTTCTGTGTTTTATCTCACATCCCTATTTCAGAAGGGACTGATTTCCTTATAGAATAAAAATGGAAAATAGTAATCTGAGTTGAGAGAACACTCTTAATATTTTATGTCTCATTTTATCTCATCTTCCCACATCTGTAATGCCCACTACTTTTGAAGCCTGTCAAGTAAAACCAGTGATAGCCCTCAAAACCAGTGGTGGTCATGCTATATGTTGGAAATAAATAGAACATTGTTCTGTGTGTTTATGCAAGAATGGGGACAGCTCCTTCACTTTTGGGGCAATAATCAGTTTGCATTAAAATTATTTTCCATTTTTTTGCTTATTTATTTAAAAATTGTCACATATTGGAAAATTCTTTTATTTATAGAATCCAGAAGCTGCCTTGTTATAACTAAAGTATAACAATTGGTGCTCATAAAACTACAAATACTAGAATTTCCCCAAAGGGAAATTATCCAAAGTCTTATCTTACTATGAAAACACAGTCCCACAAGGCTGAAAATGTTGTGTCTGTATGCCCAAATAAGAAATGCTAATCTCTTAAAAATTACTTAGATTAACTAAAATGTCAGTCTAGCATTGGTAAAAAGCAACATGCATTGTTGGAAACTCACATTTAACTGTGACTCCTGTTGACTGGTCTCCTATGATTCACATATATATATATTTTTTAAAAAACAAGTTTTAAAAGTTTAGTCACAAAAATTAATTTTCAGGTTAAGGTAAAAGATACTCCATTGACATTATTAGATTTTTCTTTTAACTGTCTCCTCTTTTGGAGTCTTAGTCACACATCTGGTACTCTATTAAGAAGATGATATTCATACGCCGGTATTGAATACAGTGATTTGCGCTTTAAAATGTGGTGTTGAGAACTCTATTTGGAATGTGTTACTGTATACAAGATTGAGCTTTAATAGTGTTATATTTCAATCTATAAATAACTTTTGCTTCCTATCTGACATTAAAACAATGTATGGCATTTGGCAAAAAGTAAACTGCCAAATGATTTCTTAAGTGCCTAGTTAAGGGATGTCATTGTAAATTTTTTATACTGGCTACACAACTGTAAGAATGTGTTTAAGGTTTACTGATCTTTCAAAGTAAATGATTTATTTTTGGCACTATGAAATCATAAATGCTAATCACACTCTGGGAAGTGTAGTAGCATTGTTGGTTTTTATTTATAACGAGTCAAGTTAACAGGTATATTATGTGGTGAAGCTGTCTTTAATTAGTGAGAATCAGGAAGGTAAATGATAATGAAGCTTTCATATTTGCAAACTTGGTGAGCCAAGGGAGATAGCGAATGTTTATTTGGAGTCCCAGTGAGGTGCTTGGGTGAATGGACACATCAAGGACTCTGTGGTCCGTTCCCACATGACCTAACTGAACCTCAGTTCCTTCATTTGTTAAGTAAGAATAGGAATATTCCCTTCACTGAGTTGCTGTGAAGGCTAAATAAGATAACATGTAAAGATCCTGGCATAGTACCAGTAGACGTGCAGAAGAAAGTCAGTTCCACCTCAACCACCCTGATCCCTTAAATCTCTCTCATGCATTCTGACCCTTCTTCCTTGGTAGAGTTTCTAGAAATATGATATGGCACATGGGACCCTGAATAGAGATGGAATGTTAACAGTTACTTGGCCAGATTTAAGCTCAAATGTGATTTTGTTAGGTGACATTTACTTAAAAGTTCTTTGAAGAAAACAATTTCTAATAAAGGAACACCCATCTGTAAGTCCAGAAATAGAGGCTCAGGTCCTGGGACTAACTAGGTGTTTGGTTCAGCGGAAATTGTTTAACTGTTCTTGGCTGAGGTTTCTGTATTTTTTACAAAAGAGGAAAAGTTGAATTATAGTATCTCTATGTTGCCCTCCAGCTACTCTTATTGTAAAGTCTCTTGGGCTGGGTTTCCTGAGGTGCTGAGTTGGAGATTGCAAGTGCTCTCAGGATGAACACCTGTGAGGAGTAAGACTTTGCCCTCTGCTCTCCAGGACCAGGCAGAGGGAGGAGGCAGACTGAAATGCAGCCACAACTCAGAGCTCAGCTAATCCACGGGGAGCTTTGGGCTGCATGGCCTCGCAGAGCTGTTCGTAGTTAAGGTAAGGATACTGGGCCTCTCTACCCCTAGACGCTTTGTAGGACAGTCATTCTACTGTGGGCAGTTCTGGGGAAGAATCACTTGGGAGTGATCAGCAGTCAGACCTCCTGGCAGCTGGAAGGAGGGCCTTGGTCCTGGAGGGACATCCAGGGGCACAGCACAGCCTCTACTGAGTGAGTCTAGAAAAGTTTCCTAGCACCTCAGGGTCATTGACTCATACTCAGCTGACTACCAGTCTTCATTGGAATGCTATCACTTTCAGGGATGTTTGGGGAAATGCTAAACTTCAAAATCTCTGCATGTAGTTGGAGGTGTTATTTTGAGTGTGGGCTCCATGAATGCATTCTCCGAAGTGAAATTAATCAACATACTCTGCTATGAAATCTTGGCTGAACTTTGTAGAAGGACGGACTTTTTGTGCTGTTTCTAAGGGATTGCTCTCATACACATCTCTTCAAAGGCACCATTATCAACAGCCATGGCTCTTGGAGTTTCATTTGCAGCTATGTCCAGAACAAAAAGTGCTCACATACAGTATGAGACATCTAAAAAATGATAATAGTTATACAAGCCACCTAGAAAATCAGCCACTTTGTAACTTAAGATTCTGTTCAGGTTCTGTTCCACTTTCAAATAGAGGAAGTCTTCCTATGTCAATGATGTTCACCCATTTTTAATTAGTTGATTATCTGTTTGAGGACTGTGTGTTTCTCCTGTGCAATGGATTAACCCTGTGGGTTGGGACCCTGCAGGGAAGGTATTTTATGTTCTAACAAAGGGGGCTACATGGACGAAACCATCAAGAAGATAAAGCTAACTTGATCCACTTCTAAGGAAGCTCAGTGTATTCAAATATCAATGCATTCTTGCAGGGTATATATTTGGTGGGATAAATGAGGTGTGAGCCTCTGTATCCCCTTAGTTTGCCTGAGAATAGGATGTCAAACGGCATATAATCATCTTTTTTTTTTTTTAACAAAAGCAGAGTGAGAGAAAGTGATTTCTATTTGTGTCAGATTTTAGATGTCTTAATATTCTTTCCTGTCTAATTTTGCAGAAAGTGGTAATAGAGTTCCTGTCAAATTAGAGGCTGCAGACTTTTAACCTATGTCATGAAAAAAAAATTAGTTATTACCATAAACATAATTCAAATAAAAATTTAGTTGTAATACCATTATATGGAAGGGTGCATTCCAAGCAAATAATTATACTCATTACAAATGTTAAAAATTTGAAATGACAGGGCATTGAAGAAGAAATTTTTAAAAACCCAGAGGTTTTTGGATTAAGTCTTTTGCTTCCAAAGATGGAGGGTCAATGTAAATTCTTAAGTGGAAAAATTAGAATGAAAGCGATTCCCTTAAATGTTTGTGCATCTCTGTTACTATAGAATGCAAAGCTATTTTTTAAAATGCCTTAATCTGCCACATGTTTGTATCTGAGGCAGAGACCAGAGTGGATACTTCAAGAGTGAAGGATAAAAGTGAGATAAGAAAGAAGCAAGTAGAAAATTCACACAGCATGCAATTTCATGGAAAAAGGTGCAAGTGATATGTCTGATCTCTGATGAGCCAGTAGTTTAACCTGTTTTGTTAATCACCTGAGAGTTGCTTGCTTCAGTGGGATTGCTAAATGTAAAAATGATGCTGGATCACTTTAGAATGGTTCAGACCTTAATAGAAACTCAAGACAATTTCTATTCTCTACTCATTAGATATTCCCAAGTGCTGGTAGACAGAGCACACTTTTTCAGTAGTTCAAGTTTATTCACAGAATACTTAAGCAGGTGCATTTTTGGTGGGAAATTAATAAAACAAGAGAATGAATGAAGAAACAAATAGCATAGCTCTAGAGAAGCCCTCTCTAACATTGCTTTTAGCGGTATTAGCAAATTGGGTCACAGATAATTAGATTAATTTGACTACCCTATGGTTTTATTTGGAGAAATGTAATGTGGCAACTCTCTTTGCTCTTGGATATCTATAGCATACAAGAAAATGGAAACACTCGGCCTTCAAAAATGAAAGAGCTATTATGTCATGCTGAATCAGAGAGATGTAGACGCTGATGGAGTACCAACACCTGAAGCCACTCTATTAAAGCATGCCTTGGTACTGCAAGCAAAAGTCACAGAAAATTGGCTCTTGTTTTGTCATCTAAGCTTGCTACCAGTTGGTTTCCTTTAATTGGCTATCATGTCCATTTACCAGAAATTGGCTCTCTTTCCTAGCTGCTGGATGTAGGAGTGATTTGCTTGTGTGAATGTGCTCAGGATCACACCTGCAAGAGAATTGTTTCAAGCCATCATTTCTGTTAGAGAAATTACTAACCATGAATGTCTAAATATGCATATTACAAAGGAATTACAACACCTAGAACTGGAGAGGCTCTCCTGGTCTATAAGGTATTACTAAGTACAATTTAAGGATAGTTAAGGATAGTATAAAAGGAGTTGAAAAATAAATAGACAAGCTCAATGCTTGCTGTAGGTATTTTACGTAGTATTAAGCTATGACTAGCTTATAAACCTACATCTTAATAATGCCACTCAGGCTAGATTGCTTTCATGAGTAGAGTGTAACCACTTCAGCATGCACTTTTGCTCAAGAAATCAGAATTTTTTTTTATTATTTCAAAATATAGTGCCTTTTTTATGAGGAAGAAAAAATTCTAGCATTTAACTTTGCTTTTCTGAACTAACAGGCATTTATGGTTATCTAATTGCTTTAACCATGTATTTCCTGAAATGTGGTTGTCCATCAGTAGTTTTAACCACAAATGCAGAGCTCTAATTTGTACTCTTTAATAGATTTTCTGAATTAGGTCCACTCCTGTCATCAGAGAAAGGTTAATGTAAATCTAGAATAAATATTTAAAAAATATAAGAAGAGGGTACTTTAAATGCAAAGGAAAATAAATTTAACATTCTTCTGAAACAAGTCTAGTAAGGATTTTAAGTTTTTAAGACTTTCTATTTAATTACTTTGCATTGAAGCCAGCTGGTTTGCTAACTTTCATGACCTTATATTCCCTGAATGTTCTCATAAATCAAAGGAAGAATATGCTCAATTCTAACATTAGGCCTGGGGAAAATTCCATATTTGAAAACAAAAGAAAGAAAGGTAGAATCAAGGTTGCCTTGGGAATTTTGAGGTCCTTGGTAAGGTTAATTGGGAGGGCATAAATTCCTTTATCCTCAGATTCTTCTTTTCCTTTCTCTTCTCTCCCCCTAAGCTTTCTTGCCCTCTAACCCATCAATTTCTCTTGCAGCTAAAGCCTTCACACTTCAACATTGAACCTGGAGATATAAAAATATTCTAACAGGCAGGAGGATGTCCTTGATGGTCTCTTAAAGTTCTTTTTAGTGCTTTATTTTAAATTCCAATGATTTCATAGAAACTCAAAGGTGAAATGGTCCTCTCAAGGTCATCAGTCTAGCCTCTCCAGGTAAGAATGCCTCCCACCCTCTGGGAGTTGGCATTAATGGCCAGTCCCAAGGGACACCTTCCTGCTCTGAACTTCTCCAGTAACTGTGGATGACCTCTGTGATGAAGTGGAGGAAGGAGGTACACACTAGGTTGGATAATTTTTTAAACTACACATTTTACCTTATAACTTAGATTTTAAATATGTGAATCATTGCTTTATGCAAGCTGCTCTTTCTGAAGAGATGTGTGTTAAATATTTAGGTGTTTGGTAGGGAAGGAAGCCAGAATACACTGAGATCAAGCACCTCAATAAACATTAATTGAGGACTTCTAAGGAGTTGCAAACTCTGGTGCCTCAGAGGATGAAGTAGATGACATAAATCTATTAATTGAGCCTTATATAAGCAATTGGGATGGTGTGAGGCCTGAAGCCTTCAAGATCATGTGATGACCAGTCGAAATATGTGTTTGGGCCATATTCTGCCCAAAGCATTCCGTGTTGAAACTCTTGAGTCTCTTTGCATGATATCTGCTGGACCTTGTAGGAGATGTGAAAGTGAAGACTGAAGATTTCTGATTTCACTGAGGTACAAGAGTAATGCAAATTATTACTTTTCTAATGGCATCTATAATTCCTAGAGTGGCTACAATGTCCCAGGCATCATGCCATTCTTATTCAATGTTTATACTAACCCTATGCAGTAGTCATATTCAACTCCATTTTAAACTTGGGAAAGTGGATGCCCAGAGAGGTTTACTTACTTGCTCACGGTCGTTTCTCTAATATCTGTTGGACCCCAGGTTAAAATGAAAAAGTCTACAGACCTGCAGACTTCTAAAACCCATCTTCTTAATCACTATTCAGGTGTCTTTCAGATTATCATCCGTGAAGAGTTAATATTAGATATTCATTTTTTAAATAAGATGATTATATGAAAAGATGTTCAACATTGTTGATCAGAGAAATGCAAATCAAAACTACAATGAGATATTATCTCACCCTAGTTAAAATTACTTCTACCCAAAAGGTAAGCAATAAATAACACTGGCAAGGATGTGGAGAAAAGGAAACCCTCATACACTATTTGTGAGAATGTAAATTAGAGCAACAACTATGGAGAACTATTTGGAGGTTTCTCAAAAAACTACACATTGAGCTACCACATGACCTGGGTAATTCCACTGCTGGGTATATATCCATAAGAAAGGAATCAGTGTGTGTGTGTGTGTGTGTGTGTGTGTGTGTATGTGTGTGTGTGTGTGTGTGTGTGTATATATATATATATATATATATATATATATATCTGGACCCCCATGTTTATTGCAGCACTAGTCATAAAGCCAACATTTGGAAATAATCTAAATGTCCATCAACACATGAACGGATAAAGAAAATGTGGTACTTATACACAGTGGAGTACTATTCAGTCATAAAAAGAATGAATGCTGTCATTTGCAGCAACGTGGATGGAACTGGAGGTCATTATGTTAAGTGAAATAAGCCAGACACAGAAAGACAAATATCACATATTCTCAATTATCTGTGGGAGTTAAAAATTAAAACCATTGACCTCATGGTGTTAGAGAGTAGAAAGACGGCTACTAGAGGCTGGGAAAGATAGTGAGGGGGTGGCGGAAGCAGGGATGATTAATGGGCACAAAAAAATTAAAACAATGAACAAGATTTAACATTTGATAGCACAATGGGGGACTCTAGTAAGTAATAACTTAATTGTACTTTTTAAGACAACTAAAAGAGTATAATTGAATTGTTTGTAACGTAAAGGATAAATACTTGGCTGGGCATGGGTGGCCCATGCCTGTAATCCCAAAACTTTGGGAGGCCAAGGTGGGTGGATCACTTGATGTAAGGAGTTCAAGACCAGCCTGGCCAATATGGTGAAACCCCGTCTCTGCTAAAAATGTGAAAATTAGCCAGGTGTGGTGGTGCATGTCTGTAGTCCCAGCTACTTGGGAGGCTGAAGCAGGAGAATCACTTGAACCTGGGAGACAGAAGTTGCAGTGAGTTGAGATTGTACCACTGCATTTCAGCCTGGGTGACAGGCTGTCTCAAAAAATAAATAAATAAATAAATAAAATAAATACATACTTGAAGTGATAGATACCCCATTTATCCTGATCAGATTATTACATGTTGTATGTCTGTATATCAAAATAGCTGATACACCTTGTAAATATATATAGCTACTATGTAGCCACAAAAATTAGAAAAGAAGATGATTGGTGCTTCCATGGTCAAATATTGGAAAACAAGAAAGTTTGAGTTACAGAAAGTGAAACCCCACACATTACTTACTGTGGGATTTTTCCAGAGACTTTCACATTGTGCATTATGAATCCCTAAAAGTGGGTATATTTTGCAGTGTTTCCCAAGCTAAGGTGAATTTCATCAATGTTCTCAAGTCCTGTTCTAAGGAACAAATTTGGGGAAATTCCTATTTATAATACCCAGCTTCCTCATTGAGATTAGCGTTGTCATTAAGGAGCAAAATATTGTGGGTGTGCATACTCATTTTACAAATAGAGAGTGTGTCAAAGGGAAGGTAGTCTTAGGATTTGGTCTTAAAGATAGGTAGTAATTTTCACGGGTGATAATATTTTCACAGATAATGTTTGGGGGTTAGGGAACACTTCAGGAGAGGATTTCAGTCACAGGAGTAGCATAAACGTATACAAAGAGACAGAGGGGTGCAAGAGTCAATTTGGGCAATGTAGGAAAAGACTGGTGAATAAGTGTCATTTGATGGTTACCATGTGTTCACTTACTATTAATTATATTTTAGAAGATTGTTTGTATTTCTTCAAAAGTTAGAAAAGAAGATCTAGAAGATTTTAAGCCATGTAACAGAGGATGCCATCTTCACATGTATTGTTAAAATCACTAATTCCTTGAAAAAATACTTACTACTACTATTATCTTCCAGGCCGGTTTTGGGTCTGAGGCTACCGCTGTAAATAAGCTGCACAAGGTTCTTGTTCTCAGAAAACTCAGACAAAAGCAACACAAACAAAGCGACGTGAAAATGTCAACGAGTGGTAACTGCTCCACAGAAAGTTAAAATAGGCTGATGTGATGAAGAGTACCTTAATGGCCAGTGTAAAATAATAAGGAGCTAGATATTTTGAAGATCATGGGGAGAGCGTATTAGGCAGGGAGAACAGTTGGTTCAGTATCCCCAAGGGAGAAACAAACTTGAGGTTATGGAGGAACAGAGAGAAGGCTAATGTGGTTGGAGCATTGGCAAGGAGGAAAATAGTAAGAAGAGTTTCGAGAGTTGCTAAGAGCGAGAACACAGAGTAAGGAATTAGAATTGTTTTTGTTAGTGCACTGGTGAGCTGTTGGAGTTTTGTAAGAAGGGGTAAGGAAGTTGTAGACTGTGTAGTCTTCCCTCTGATTGCTTTGTGAATAATAAATTACAGGAAACAATGTAGAGGATCCAGTTAGGAAGTGATGATAATAGTGTAGGAAGTTCTAGTTTGGACTTGGGGTGGTAGTTGAGATGGAGAGAAGTGGACAATTAATTAAACCTAGGATGTGCTAACGAAATGGAAGCAGAGGGTGGGGTGGCGGGGAGGAAATTAGGTACAGGCTGGTGGCATTTCCTGAGATGAGGAAGACTGGGGGAGGTGCGGGGTTGGATGGAAAGACAGGAGGTTTGTTTTGGACACGTTAAGATGGAAATGCCTGTTAGACCTTCATGTGGAGAGGTCAAAGCAAAAATTGGATTGGTGAATCTTGAAATCAGTAGTGAGGTCTGGGCTGGAGATAATAATATAGGGATATATTATTCCACGTTATTCCAATAACACAGTTGAGAAGGTCTACCCACAGTTAAAATGCACCTCAGAAAGATAAGTAAGCAAAAGTATCTGTTAATAATAAAAACTTAAAAGTGAATAAGGTATAGAAATAGCATAGTGCAACATGAATTAAGGGCACAACTGGTTTTCTCTTCTTATTTATGAAGTGGTGGTAAAGAAGCAGGAAAGCATTAAATTTTAGTGTTTAATACCAAGAAGTGCCCTGTAGTTCAAATACTTGTCTCCCCTACAACACTGTGGACAATATCTTTTCTGGAGAGGCCTGAATGCTCAGTATTGCCAGGGCTTATTGTTGCCTTCCAGGGTGGGCAATTCCAGGTTTATAATAAGTTCTTCCTTTTTGTGAATGGATATTTTTTTCAGCAGTAGTTTTTCTCTCCACTTTTACCCGATGCTACAGTTTGAGATTTAGAAGATCCAATCCTCATCCTCACTCTTTGTAAGAGTCTCTCATATATTGTGAGATGGTTATTGTGCCTTTCAGGTTTTATAGGTTAAATATACCTAGTACTTTTAGTTGTGTCTCATATGACATGTCTTTAAGTTGACTTGCACTTGTTTTATTTTTGTTTGTTTTTGAGACAGAGGTTCACCCTGTTGCCCAGCCCAGCCTGGAGTGCAACCTCCACCCCATGGGTTCAAGCAATTCTCCTGTCTTAGCTTCCCAAGTAGCTGCGATTACAGGTGCATGCCACCAATGCCCAGCTAATTTTTGTATTTTTAGTAGAGATAGGATTTCACTGTATTGGTCAGGCTGGTCTCGAACTCCTGACCTCAGATGGTCTACCCACCTTGGCCACCCAAAGTGCTGGAAATACAGGCGTGAGCCACTGCGCCCGGCCACACTTGTTTTAGGAGCAATTTGTCCGCACCCCTCTCCAAACATGGCACCTTGGGTTTCCCACAGTGTTGCGGGCATGCTCCAATGAGACTGAGTAGAGGTGGCTGTGGCTCCCATTTGCCCATACTTCTGTTGATGGGAAGCAATACAAGACCTCTGTGCTTTTTATTTTTTCATAAAATATTTGATTTTACAATAGTTTTACAGAAAAGTTGAGAAAATAGTATAGACAGTTACTATTTACCCTGCATCCAGCTATCCTTGTTGTTAACATACGACGTTGTTATAGTGTGTTTGGCACAATAAATGCACAAACATTGGTACAATGCTATTAAGTCAACTCTGTACTTTATTTAGATGTGTTTAGTTTTTTTCCATAGTGTCCTTTTTTCTGTTCCCGAATCCCATCCAAGCTACCGTATTACTTTTAGTTGTCATGTCTCATTAGCTTCCTCTGGTTTGTGACAGTTTCTCAGATTTTCCTTGTTTTTCATGACCTTGACAGTCAGGTATTTTTAGAATGTCCCTCAGTCTGTGCTTGTCTGATGTTTTCCTCATGCTTGGATGGGGCTTGTGGGGTTGGGAGAGGAAGGTCACAAAGGTGAAGTGCTGTTTTCATCACATCATACCAAGGGCACATGCTGTCAGCTTGGCTTATTGCTGATGACACTAACCTTTTTCACCTGGCCAAGGTTTCTCCAGTGTAAAGTTACTTTGTTCACCCTTTCCATACTGTTGGTTCTCTTTGGAAGAGCAGCCCCTACTCAAGAGGAGGGGAGTTAAACGCCACCTTCTTGACTGGGGAGTATTTACAAGAATTGTTTGGAACTCTGTACTGGAGATTTGTCTCTTCTCTCCCAGTTATGATCTATTTAGTCACCAATTTCTATCAGTATGGACTCATGGAGATATGCTTGATCCTTGGATTATCATACAAGATTATGCTATTTATTTTGTTGCCCAGATTGTTTCAGGGTTGGCTATTGGGAGCTCCTTCAGGTTGGCCTCTGTGTCCCACTGATACACCCCCATTATTTTGTTTCCCTCTGTGTTTTTTCACTCTGTGCTGCTGCTAACTCGTAAATCTCCCATCTTATAGTGTGCTATTGTTTTTTAGGGGGGAATTGTTGATATACAACAGATATTATGTTTATCCTTATTAAATTTCGGCTTCTTAGACTCTCCCATTACTATCGCCTCTTGCCTGCTCTGTGGCAATGGCCTCTTACCTGGTTTCTGAAATTCCATTTGTAACACCCCCACCTGTACTATAGAGTCAGTCCTCTGAACAGTAGCCAGAGTGATCTTTCTAAACAAATCAGTCATGTCACTCTTCCCCATGTTGGTGCGTGAAGCTTCTATGGCCCAGTTCTTGCTGATCTCTCTGATCTCATCTCTTAAGCTTTGCATCTCTCACTCAGTGTATTTTAGCCATATGATGATTTTTTCTGTTCCTTACAAACACTAAACTTGTCCACATGGGGCCTTTCAAACATCGGGTCTCTCTGCTGGGAATATTCTTCCTTCTTACCTTCAAATGGCTGAATTTTCCTGGGTGTCTCTGATCTTAGCTCAAATAATACCTTGTCAGGAGGCATTATTTTTGCCACCCAATCTAGGGTAGTCTCAGTCTCTCCCTATCATATTAGCATGTTTTATTTTCTTTATAGCAATCGTCTTCATGGGATGATTATTTTTCTTAAAAATTTATTAGTCCTTTATTATCTGTCTGCTCCCACTATTAGAGTATATGTAGGCAGGGTCTTATCTCTCGTGTTCATAGCTGTGTCTCCAGTGCCTAAAGCAGTTCCTAGCACATAGGAGATTGCGATAAATATTTGTTAAATGCTGGTTGCAAAAGGCCCCGTGATTTCTTCTGAGTAGCACTTATCTCTGAGGTTTCCATAATCTGTTGGCCCTTGTGTCGTTATACCTTGTCTTTTACAGGAATGTATAGTATAATTATCCTTCAGATTATATGTTCTGTCTGTCATAGTGAATTTCCTCCTTAGAGAATAAAACTAACCCTGTTCCCATCAATAGTTGCTTGTATCCTGCAAGTATGTCCAATGTCCAAGCCCTCCCTATATGTTTTGTTCCATTGCATATCACCAGGTCAAACACTGTGGAATCCTAAACTGTGAGAGTTAAAGGCAGAGTTTGCAGGCACCAAAATTTTTCTTAAAAACTAATATTGATTATGGTAGCAGCTCTCTATGAATGTGACTGTTACATATTTCATAATCTTGCCTATTTATGTCATTATACAGTCCATAGCTCTGTCTTGATCACAGCAAAATCAGTGCTATGTCAGTATCCTAACCAAGCCAAGATATAATAAAATTATGTTTCTTGTGTTACCTGTTTAACCTATTCTGGACTCCTTATTATCTCTATTTCCTGGTCTTAGCGTTCAGAAGTCATCTGTCTAATAATCCACTTTAGACTCTATCTTTGAATCTATACGAAACTCAGTCTGTCACAATGAAATGTATCCTTTTCCCTTTTACCTCCTTTTTTTGCTCTCTTTCAACTCATACAGAGTCACATAATTTTAATAAAATTAGAGAGGTTCTCAAACAAGCGTGTTATAACACGTTAAGGAGTGTGCATTCATTAAACATGTCTGATACCATGCAGATTTGACCATCATGTAGCTTACATGAGCTATATAGCACTTTATAGTCACTATAAAATCACTGATTGACAATTTCTCGTTTAACTTGAAATGGCTTATTGTTTTAACTAGCTTACTTGTGAGTACTTGTGACTGACTCTCTGTTACAATGGGATTGCCTTAGAAACTAATGTCAGTCTGTGGAGGTACCAGTGGAATCAGTTACTATCTCAGTTCTTTCAGATGGTACCAAACAAATCATCTAGTATTCATTCTTGCTGTAGTGTCATCTTTGGTCAGCTTCCTTTGGAAACACACTTTGAGTCTCTGATATTTGTATCTGTGAGGTTTATTGTGGTGTGCTGTAGGGAACAATAGCTTATGCAAGACGCAGGAAGCAGGATGGGCAGATAGAGAGGTTGAATTGAGATGCAGTTGCAACAGAGGCCTCAGCCAATGCTTTGGGGAGCTCTGGAGTTAGGATGGCCTTTCCAGGCTGTCTTGAAATGAGGCAGTGGGTTGTCTGTATACCTCCCCACTTAGCAGGCATTAGACATTTGCTGCTTCTGGGATGGAGTGTAGTTTTGGATGAGGCGGTTTCCTTTCACCAAGGGCAGTGCCCAGAGAAGGGCCAAGCTGTGGCACTTCTGGCAGCTGGGGCACTGAGTGCTTCATTTACTAAAGGAAAGATCTTTGGTTGTGTGGATAACACACAACAGCATCTCCTACAGTTGAATTCAAATACATTTCATGTCCCATTTCTAGATAGCATCTCCTACGAGTGAATTCAAATAGATTTCCTGTCCTGTTCCTAGCTTCCTATGAATGATGAATTTATTTGCATTCACTCTTGAATCATTACATTCATGTTCTTGTCCAAGGTCCTGTATCTATTCTGATTATCTGCTTCTTCGGTTTCTTCGTCTATGGAGTAGGGATAATCACACACATGCGTGGGTGCACACACACACATACACACACACACACACACACATTCAGTGGCCTGCCACAGTGTTGAGTACTTAATAAATGCTAGTTTCTTCTGTTCAAACTTTAAATGCACCTTTAACTACCCTAGCTAGGATAATAGCAGTTAAGTTTCACAGATCCCCATCCCTCCTTTTGAGATAGAATACTCCCCTCTTCTAACATCTTTTAGGCATTTCAAGAAGTGTGTTTAGAGAAACTTAAAAAATCAGCAACCCCCAATCGAGAACTACCTCAAGCCCTTCCACATCCCCACATCTCACCTCTTGCTTAGGTAAACGCTAGTTTAAAGACCACAGGTTCCTGGAAGGTTGTTAAACTTTGGCATATTAACATTTAGTGGAGCAATAATCTGAGGTTTTACTGACCAAGTCCTTTATTCATAGTTGACAAGAAAGCAGTGCCGTTTTGCAGTCATTATATGAAGCACTATATTAGAATGGGTGTTGAAAAAGCTGCTTTTCCTTGTTCTTTCAAAACAGTTTTTCCTGCAGAGGAAACTCAAGTCTCAACCTGTTACATTGATAATGCACAATAACATCTGATTTGAGTCAATACTGATTATTGTGCAGCTTGGCCTGCCAGGAGATTGTATCCTTCCTTCAGCTAACCAGTCTCAGTGTTTCTTTATCAAACATCTCTAAACTGTGACAACTCATTCTTGTTCTAGCATCTTATATGTGCTGAACAAAACAAATAGACACTTGACTGTGTCAACAATGTATGCCCCTTTTTTTTTCTTTGTAGGAACCTAGTTTATGTAAAGAAGTAAATTGTCTCTCCAAGATATGACGGAATCAGATTGGTTTGGTATGCTGAACAGTTTACATTTATTGACTGGTACCGTGAATTCAATCAGCGATTTTCAGCAGGGTGTGATAGAAATCGCTAAATTCATGTGGCATCCTCAGGTGTTTACTGAAAGCATTTGCAGTATTCTTATGTCCGTCTTTACTTCTGGGGCCTGTCTTATTATAGTACATGAATTTGAGGCCCAAAAAATGTTTTAAAAATATTCCATAAACTGGCCAGGCGTGGTGGCTGACACCTGTAATCCTAGCACTTTGGAAGGCCGAGGGGGGATGGATTGCCTGAGCTCAGGAGTTTGAGACCAGCCTGGGCTACGCGGTGAAACCCCATCTCTGCTAAAATACAAAAAATTAGCCAGGTGTGGCAGTGTGCGCCTTTAGTCCCAGCTACTCAGGAGGCTGAGACAGGAGAATTGCTTGAATCCAGGGGGCGGAGGTTGCAGTGAGCCAAGATCGCACCACTGCGCTCCAACCTAGCGACAGAGCAAGACTCCGTCTCTAAAAAAAATAAAATAAAAATTAAAAAAAAATTTATAAACTTACATTTACAAAACTCAAACATTATAACTACTTTGGTTTGGGAAAGAAATGGTTATCATATGCTGTATCATCTAGAATTCTCCTGTGGCCTCCCACCACCTTCAGAATAAAAGCTAATGTCCTTGTAATGCCCAGAGTGATCCTGCTCTTTGGTTACTTCTTTAACTCATTATGAACTGCCCTATCTCTTGCTCACTCTTCACCGGCCACACTGGCTTCCTTGATGTTTGTCTAATATGCTGGGACAGCTCCCACCTCTGGACCTTTGAATTTGCTCCTTCATTACGCTGCTCAGTTAAGTGAACGGCTTGCTCCCTTACCACCTCCTAGTTTTGTGCAGTGTGACTTTCTCATTAACGTCTCCTCTTAAAACTTGTAAACTTTAAAGCAGCAGACACTCCCCTAGCCCGCACCTGCTCTCTGCTCCCCAGCCCTATGACAATCTATCTCTCTTCTTTGCTTTATTTTTCTCCTTGGTTTGTAGCACCTTCTAATATACCATATATTCATTTATTGTGTTCCTTGTCTTCTCTGTTCACTGGAATATAATGTTCTTGGATACAGGGAGTTTTTCATGTTCCGTCCACTAACGAATCCCTAGCGCCTGAAATAATGCCTGAAACTAAACAAATATTTGTTGAATAAATGAGTGCAAATAAGATAAGAGGATGTAATCTACATAGAAACTGACCTAACAGGACATCAAATATAGACTGTATACTCTAAATGAGTTAGGATTGCGTTGTAGCAATATACACAATTTTGCCTGTTTTACAGATCTCAGAAGTTCACATTGTTGTTCATAGATACCTTTTAAAAAAAGTGTCTATAAAGTATTTACCCTTTCTCTCTTAGCTGTTTCTCATTTACTTCTTGCTTTGCTTGTTAGGGCATATAGTCCAATTTTTCACACCTTGTTTAGACTTACGTGTTTACTGTTACTCCACTGTTTTAAGTTTCCTACCTCCTTAAATCCACAAAGCACTTCAAGAAAGGATTTCCATGTATTATATTTTGTTCAGAAAGCCTTATCTCAGGCAGACATATTTGCCCATTTTCTTTTTTATTAAAAAAAGTTTTATAAGCATTATACATGCAGAGTGCCGTTCCAACAGACTGGGTTAGTATCTCTCCATGAAACCGCATACAATAAAATGGTTTCCTAAAAAAAGTTAACAATGCATAAAATGCTGATACAGTGCTTCAGAACACTTAATTATTTCTTTTCCCCCCATTGTTTATCATTGTTTTGTCAAGTTTTTATATCGCTACCCACAATGCTTTGAGTTTGGTTTTCTTTGAACATTCCTTTCCTCTGAACTTACCATGAACTTGTGTGTGTAGCATGCTGCCACAGATTGCCACTGCCACTTTATAATGGGGAAAAAAAATCAACACTTTGGTTGTAAAAGGTGCTAAAAGCAAGCTCCGATAATATGCAATAGTAAAACACGTCCAATTGCTGTTTTAGGCTGCAGTATGATGCTTACTTTAAAGGATGGTTGGTGTAATAATTTGCACATACTTAAGGAGAGTCAGGAATTAACTTTGTGTAGGGAGGAGGAAGAGAAAAAAGAATTATGCTTCATAAGATTAGGTGGACTGTAGGAGGAGAAAGATTGCATAAATACTAAATATGATACAAGAGAGGATGGGGCCCATTATCGCACACGCAGTGTAGGATGATGTAGAGGGTTGTTTTGTGCAGTAGGATGGGAGGAGGGAATTTTTGTTTTTGCATTTCTGATTATTTGTCTGCACACAGGGCTCTATTAGGAAATTATTGTTCCTTCTGATCAAAGTCTTAGGACATGGGTTCTGGATTGGGAAACAAATCCTGGGTTCTCAATGCAGCCGTTCCAGTGGATAACAGTGAATGTGAAAGTCCTACAATAAGAATTCCTCCAAACTTGCATTCTCAGGTCATTATTTGGTAAGAGAGAATGCATGAACCCTGACTGTGGGATGTGACCCAAGTTGTGGCAAAGTCTTGATTTCTTACATACCAGGATATCCAATAATTTCCCCTATATCCCATGTTATATTCAGCTTACCGTATTGCATCAGAGCTGCAGCAGGGCTTGAAGGACCAAGAATAATGTGGGTCAAACCATCTGTTTAGGATTGTCTGGGAGATTGAAAAAATCTTACTTGTTCGTTTCCCTTTGCCTCACCTCTCCTTGAGGGAGTAGGTGACGGGAGAAGGAGGGCGACTTTAGTAAGACTGATGAAGAGTATGGTCACACAGTTTCCAGTAGAGAGAATTTCTGTGAGGGTGCTGAGGTATTTCTCCTGTTCTTCACACACGCGCGCGCACACACACACACAAGGGATCATATGAATGGGATGCCATACAACCACTCAGGGAGCATGGTACAGGTGGCCTAGCCCCTAGGGCTTGCAGAGTCTGATACCCGACCTAAGCATGCAAAGGTAAGAAGGCAAGAAACCATGGCAATGAAACAGGGATGCATGGAATGAGCCACACTCTCACAGCTAGTAGGGAAGAGATGGGATCTCCTGGAGATCATCTGTGGATCCTGTGGAAGGGAGTCAATTATGACTGCTCCCACCCCACACACCGAAGAATTTACTGTCAGGAGGAAGATAACCTCAGCAGAAAGAGACTAGAGTAGATTATCTAAGGTAGAAGTTGAGGGGGTTCCTCAATCAGCATCTGTGGCATTGCCAGTGTCCAAGAACCAGTGTGAGGCTAATCTCTGAGGCACCCATCCAAACTCGCACCATAAGAGCCAGCACTGGGGCAGGGTAGGACATAATGTCCCTGCCAAGGAAGACCTCTCCTATCTTACTTCTCCCCCTTCTCCTCATTTTCCACTTGTGTGGCAGTTAAAATTTGACTCCGATTTTTATTGACTAGAATTTTAAATCGCCACCAACCAAGATGTTTGCTTATTTCATAGACATTTGTTGAGCAGGTAGTATATGCAAGGCACCATGCACATGTGTATTTCCTGACTTCAAGGAATGTGCTAGCAATGAGATTTTCCTTATTGATTGATTGATTGATTGACTGATTGATTGAGACGGAGTCTCGCTCTGTGGCCCAGGCTGGAGTGCAGTGGTGCAATCTTGGCCCGCTGCAAGCTCTGCCTCCCTGGTTCACACCATTCTCCTGCCTCATCCTTCCGAGTAGCTGGGACTACAGGCACCCGCCACCACGCCTGGCTAATTTTTGTTTAATTTTAATAGAGACGGGGTTTCACCGTGTTATCCAGGGTGGTCTCGATCTCCTGACCTCATGATCTGCCCGCCTCGGCCTCCCAAAGTGCTGGGATTACAGTCGTGAGCCACTGCTCCTGGCCTATTTCTGTTTTTAATGCAATTTTGGTCTTTAAAAAATTGACAATAGCATAGATGTTTTTGGCCTGTACACATAGTTTATGATATGGAAATTTCACTTCCACTTGAGTGAACAAAGTGAAATGAGATTGAGCTGGGAAGACGGGGAAAGGAAGAGCATGCTCAGGATAGTCCTTCTAGATAGATGAATGGAGGAAATCTAGGGCAGGAAGCTGCATAACTATACAGGCATACCTCAGAGACATTATAAGTTCAGTTCCAGACCACTGCAATAAAGCAAATATTACAATCAATCAAGTCACACAAATGTTTCCCCAGTACATATAAATGTTATGTTTACACTATACTGTGGTCTATTAAGTGTGCAATAGCATTATGTCCAAATAAAGAATGTACATACTTTAATTAAAAATACTTTATTGCTAGAAAATGCTAATGATCGTCTGAACCTTCAGTGAGTCGTAATCCTTTTGCTGGTGAAGGAGGGTCTTGCCTCAGTGTTGATAGCCGCGGATTGATCAGGGTGGTGTTTGCAGAAGGTTGGGGTGGCAGTGAAAATTTCTTAAGATGACAATAAAGTTTGCCATGTCAGTTGACTCTTCCTTTCATGAAAGATTTCTCTGTAGGAGGCAAGGCTGTTTGACAGCATTGTACCCACAGTAGAACTTCTTTTAAAATTGGAGTCAATTCTCTCAAACCACTGCTTTATCAACTAAGTTATTCTAAATCCTCCATTTCAACAGTGTTCACAGCATCTTCACCAGGAGTAGATTCCATCTTAAGAAACCTCTTTCTTTGTTCATCTATAAGAAGCAACTCCTCATCCATTAAAGTTTTATGAGATTGCAGCAATTCAGTTGCATCTTCAAGCTCCCCTTCTAATTCTAGTTCTCTTGCTATTTCCACAATATCTGCAGTTCCTTCCTCTCCTGAAGTCTTGAACCATGGCCAAAGTCATCCATGAAGATTGGAATCAATTTCTTCCAAACTCCTGTTAATGTTGATTTTTTTCTTTTTTACCTCCTCTCATGAACCACAAATGGTCTTAATGGCATCTAGAATGGTGAATCTTTTCCAGAAGGTTATCAGTTTAGTTGGCCTAGTTCCATTGGAGGAATTACTATCTATGGCAGCTATAGCCTTACAAAATATATTTCTTTTTTTATTATACTTTAAGTCCTGGGGTACATGTGCAGAATGTGCAGGTTTGTTACATAGGTATACATGTGCCATGGTGGTTTGCTGCATCCATCAACCCATCCTCTACATTAGGTATTTCTCCTAATGCTATCCCTCCCCTAGCACCCCATCCCCTGACAGGCCCTGGTATGTGATGTTCCCCTCTCTGTGTCCATGTGTTCTCATTGTTCAGCTCCCACGTATGAGCGAGAACATGTGGTGTTTGGTTTTCTGTTCCTGTGTTAGTTTGCTGATAATGATGGTTTCCAGCTTCATCCATGTCCCTGCAAAGGACATGATCTCATCCTTTTTTATGGCTGCATGGTATTCTATGGTATGTATGTGCCACATTTTCTTTATCCAGTCTATCATTGATGGGCATTTGGGTTGGTTCCAAGTCTTTGCTATTGTGAATAGTGCTGCAGTAAACATACATGTATATGTGTCTTTATAGTAGAATGATTTATCATCCTTTGTGTATATACCCAGTAAAGGGAGTGTGGGGTCAAATGTTATTTCTGGTTCTAGATCCTTGAGGAATCACCACACTGTCTTCCACAATGGTTGAACTAACTTCCACTCCTACCAACAGTGTAAAAGCATTCCTATTTCTCCACATCCTCTCCAGCATCTGCTATTTCCTGACTTTTTAGCGATGGCTATTCTAACTGGCGTGAGATGGTATCTCTCATTGCGGTTTTGATTTGCATTTCTCTAATGACCAGTGATGAGCCTTTTTTCATGTTTGATGGCTGCATAAATATCTTCTTTTGAGATGGGGTTGTTTTTTTCTTGTAAAAAAATCATCTTTTTGATGGGGTTGTTTTTTTCTTGTAAATTTGTTTAAGTTCTTCGTAGATTCTGGATATTAGCCCTTTGTGAGATGGAGAGACTGCAAAAGTTTTCTCCCATTCTGTAGGTTGCCTGTTCACTCTGATGATAGTTTCTTTTGCTGTGCAGAAGTTTTTTAGTTTAGTTAGATCTCATTTGTCAATTTTGGCTTTTGTTGCCATTACTTTTGGTGTTTTACACATGAAGTCTTTGCCCATGCCTACGTCCTGAATGGTATTGCCTAGGTTTTCTTCTAGAATTTTTATGGTTTTAGGTCTTATGTTTAAGTCTTTAATCCATCTAAAGTTAATTTTTGTATAAGGTGTAAGGGAGGGGTCCAGTTTCAGTTTTCTGCATATGGCTATCAAGTTTTCCCAACACCATTTATTAAATAGGGAATCATTTCCTCATTGCTTATTACAAACTGTATTTCTTATATTAAGATTTGAAAGTCAAAATTACTGCTTGATCCACAGGCTGCAGAATAGATGTCATGGTATTAGGCTTGAAAACAATGTTCATCTCTTTTAGCATCTCCATCAGAGCCCTTGGGTGACCAAGTGCATTGTTAATGAGCAGTAATATTTTGAAAGGAATCTTTTTTCCTGAGCAGTAGGTCTCAACAGCGCGCTTAAACTATTCAGTAAGCCATGTTGTAAAAAGATGTGCTGTCATGCAGGCTTTGTTGTTTCACTTTTACTGCTCAGGCAGAGTAGATTTACTATTCTTAAGGGCCCTAGGAATGTTCAGAATGGTAAGTAAGTATTGGCTTTCACTTAAAGTCACCAGGTGCATTAACCCCTAACAAACAAGAGTCATCCTGTTCTTTGAAGCTTTGAAGTCAGGCATTGATGTCTCCTCCTTAGCTGTGAAAGTCCTAGATGGCATCTTCTTCAAATATAAGGCTCTTTTATCTACAATGAAAATGTGTTCTGTAGTGTAGCCCCCCTCCTCAGCTAGATCTTCTGGATATATTGCTGCAGCTTCTCCATCAGCACTGGCTGCTTCACCTTGCGCTTTTATGTTACGGAGATGGCTTCTTTCCTGCAAGCTCATGAACCACCCTCTGCTGGTTTTAAACTTTTCTTCTGCAGCTTCCTCATCTCTCTCAGCCTTCATAAGAACTGAAGAGCTTTCGAGCCTTGCTCTAGGTTTGGGTTAAGGGAATGTTTGGGTTAAGGGAATGTTTGGGTTAAGGGAATGTTTGGGTTAAGGGAATGGCTTGCTCTGGCTTTGGGTTAAGGGAATGTTGTGGCTGGTTTGATCTTCTATCCGGACCACTCAAACTTTCTCCTTATCAGTCAGAAGTCTGTTTCACTTTCTTATCATTCATGTATTCACTGCAGTAGCATATTTAATTCTATTCAAGAACTTCTCCTTTGCATTACAACTTGACTAATTGTTTGGCATAAGAGGCCTAGCTTTTAGCCTGTCTTGGCTTTGACATGCCTTCCTCACTACATTGAATCGTTTTTAGGTCTTGATTTAAAGTGAGAGACATGCGACCCTTCCTTCCACTTGAACACTTAGAAGCCACTGTAGGGTTATGAACTGGCCCGACTTCAATACTGTTGCGTTTTGGGGAATAAAAAGGCCCAAGGAGAGGAAGAGAAAAGGGGAATGGCCGGTCAGTGGAGCAGTGAGAGCACACAGGATATTTATCAATTAAGTTTGCCTTCTTATATGGGCTTGCTTTGTTGCATCCTGGAACACTTGCAATGATAACATCAAAGATCACTGATCTTGGCCCCCCATAACAGACATAATAATAATGAAAAAGTTAGAAATATTGTGAGAATTACCAAATATGTGACGCAGAGAAACAAAATGAGTACATGCTGTTGGGAAAATTGTGTCAATATATTTGCTTGATGCAGAGTTGTCACAAACCTTCAATTTGTTAAAACAAAACAAAACGAAACAAAAAACTGGCAGTATCTGTGAAGTGCAATAAAGTGAAGTGCAATAAAATGAGGTATATATTACGGCTTGTATATTATTCATTGTGATTTTCTCATTCACTTGTCGAGTTGTTTAATTTTAGGTCTCGATTTTATGACAAAATAACTTCTTTGGCTCATTTGCTTCTTTTGTAAATATTTATTGAACACATATTGAACTATGCGCAGGACGTTGTGCTAGGCATATGTCTTTCCTGCCTTCAAGAAATGTATCGTCTAGTAGTAGAAAGAGATTTCCTTTGTGCAGATTGCTGCAATATTTAAAAGCATGTAATTAGTGAGGTGTGAACTGTATTAGTGAGGAATCTTTTACTGTAAACGATAGTGACCCAATCTGAAATAACTTCAAAAATAAGGACTTTATTGGCTCATGTACTAGGAAATGCAGGGAGTTACACTTCAGGCCCAGCTAATGCCATCAGAAAGGGGTACGTCTTCATTTTCCCATCACTCCCCTCTGCTCACCTTTCCATTAGCTTCATGCACAGGCAGCTTTCTTCCTGTGGAAGCCATTCTAGGTGACACCAACCTCTTAGCTAATATCTCCAGAGAAAACTCTATACTTTTCTTTCCCTCATAGGCCCAGGGAATTTTTTGTAACTGGCTCACTTTGGGCTCTGTGGCCTTCCTGTGGCAAAGGAGATGGGGTGCTCTTTTCTTTCGTGGCAGAAGTGTGGTTGGTTTCAAAGTATCTGCAATGTATTCTCCAAAAGGAAGGGGCATTCTTTTACATGAGACAGTGGGAGACAAAGGGTGCAAGCAAAACTATAGCTCTGCTAGGTATTTGAGGGACACAGACTGTATTAGTCCATTCTTGCACTGCTTATAAAGAAATACCCAAGACAGGTAGTTTATAAAGAAAACAGGTTTAATTGGTTCACGCTTCCGCAAGCTAGACAGGAAACATGATGCTAGCATCTACTTGGCTTTTGGGGAGGCCTCAGGCAACTTACAATCATGGCGGAAGGCAAAGGGGGAACTAGCACTTTACATGACTGGTGGAGGAGGAAGGGAGAGAGTGGGGAGGTATCATACACTTTTAAACAACCAGATCTCAGGAGAGCTCACTATCTTGATGACAGCACCAAGGGGGAATGGTGTTAAACCATGAGAAACTGCCCCCGTGATCCAGTCACCTCCCACCAGGCCCTACATCCAGCCCTAGGAATAACATTTCAACATGAGATTTGGATGGGAACACAAATCCAAATCATATCACGGACTAAAATTTTAGGAGTACAGAGAAGGGAGGGGTCATTTCTGGTGATTGTAGAGGGTGTACAGGAGTTGGTGGTAGTAATAACTGAGCTTTTTGTATTTCAGTAGAGAATTTGATAGGCCATGGGAGAAGCTTCTCTCCCAGGTGGACTTACCAAACCATGATATTTTCAAAGCTCAAAACAAATTCAAGTCATACCCTATGAGTCTCTTCTTTATATATCCTAATACCTTGAAAGTAATCCATATTCTAAAATCATTTCCTCAGTTTCTGTCTTTCCTTCCCTTCCCCATTGTGATCATGATGCCACTCATGATGTCATTTGTACTCATCCAGTAAAGGTCATTGGTAACTTCCCAATCTACAAATCTGGCCTCTGCAGCACCATCTGACTTGGTATCTCTGAGTTTGACACTGTGATTCACACCTTATTCTGGAAACTTTCCCCTCTCTTGATTCTGAGACATTGTTCTCTCTCCTGGTTCTTTTCTACTTCCTGAGGCACTGCCATTGGCCTTTTTATTTCTGACCTCTCCTTAATGTCTCTTTTTCCTAGAACAACCCTAGCTCTCTTGCTATTTGACGTGTTCCTTTCTGGTCCATCCCATTCATTCTCGTGGCATCTGTGACCACCTGTCCCTGCTCATCTACACCAATGGCACTGTCAGAGTTCTGATCTTCCCTGTTGATCCCAAATTCTGGGATCCATACAGATCACAAATTAACATTCCCCTTGGGATCTTTCCCTATCCATTCTCCTCTTCTCACTGCTGTCACTCCAAATTTTAACTTACAATTCATGTCTTGCCAACACTCAAGAAAGGTTCAGGAAGATGGTGAGGAGTGCTGCTATGTTTTCAATGTTACAGTTACAAAATAGACTTTAGTTCCCACTGCTGTGATTTTTTTCCCCCTCAGTTTTCTTTGCATGTTTTACATTTACAACATCAAAGGATTCAATAATAATTACCATACCATTACCTTTAATCAAATGTCTGTCCTTACCACTCTGTAGTGCCCAAATCAAGACAAACATAGTTCATCTTTAATCAAGTGAGTGCTCTTATCAAGTTAACTTCCACAATTTTTGTCAAAGGAAGTGTCACTTACTGACTGCTTCAAAAAGTGTGTTCAAAGGTCCACTTAAGATTACTTTTCCTTTAGTCCCACTGACACCAATTTTAGTAGTTTTCCAGTTCATTTTTAGAGAAATTTCTGGTATGTCTTTTATCATTTATTTTGCTTAAAACAAAGATATAAACATTTTAACTATTGAGAAGAATCACCTCAATTTTCAGCGCTCTTTTATTTATACTGTAAGCCATAAAATCATGTCAGGGCATTTAAATATTTTACTAGCTAAAATTCTATCTTCATATAGATTGTTTTTTATTTTAATTTTTGAAGCATGCATATGGTCTTTATTTTAAGAAAATTCAAAATAAAAAATACTTATGTTATAAAAATACATGATCACTGTAGATTTAGAAATCACTGGCGAGCTAAAAAGAAGCAAATAAAATCGTATTCACAAATAGCCACTGCTACATACATCTAGACCTTCTAAACTTTTCTTTAGAAATGGTTTTGTTTTTTAAAAAATAAGAGTTGGATCATACTCCCTCTGTGTGTGTGTGTGTGTGTGTGTGTGTGTGTTTGTATGTTTTACACCTTTAACAAAACATGCATATCCTGGATTTATTATTTATTTATTTTTAAAGACAGTCTCGCTCTGTTGCCAGGCTGAAGTACAGTGGCGCAATCTTGGCTCACTGCAATCTCCGCCTCCTGGGTTCAAAGCTTTCTCCTGCCTCAGCCTCCCAAGTACCTAGGATTACAGGTGTGTGCCACCATACCCAGCTAAGTTTTGTATTTTTAGTAGAGATGGGGTTTCACCATGTTGGCCAGGATGGTCTCAATCTCCTGACCTCGTGATCTGCCCCCTCGGTCTCCCAAAGTGCTGGGATTACAGGTTTGAGCCACTGTACCCGGCTGATATCCTGGATTTTATATGTAACTTTTTAATGTTTTCTACTACCTCAGAAAACTGCTACTAGGGACAGTATCCTATTATGCAGGTTACTATAAATGTACATCTCCTCTCCCATTGTTTTGAGATAATAATAATGAGAGGTTACTTTTATTGGGGGCTTTTCACATGGCAGCCACTGTGCTCAGTGGTTTACAGATATTTTTTGACTCCTCACAAGAACTCCATGAGCTTACTGGAAGTATCCATCTGTAATGGACAAGGATGTGAAGCACAGCGAGATTTCTATTGTGACCAGACTTATAGCACCAGTAAAGTGGCACAACCAAAATTCAGATCCAGATCTTTGGCCTCCAATCTGTGCTAAAACCCACAACAGAATACACCAAGGACATTTAGAAAATATTTAGTAAGGTGTCAGCTGGGCATGCCTGCTTGCCCAGTGTCCCCAGTCTGCCAATCTTTGCAATTCCTGAGGTGGGGTTACACTTCCATGAGGCTGCGAGGAAACCCTAAGCCAAATGGGAAGAGTGGCATAATTTTCCTCTGATGGTTGAAAGAGAAGATCCTGAAGTCCTGTTAGGAAAACTCTCTAAAATGCGTGTTCTGTTTCCTTTCTCAGCTTGTGTACTGTCACCACAGCCTGTAGATCTTGCTGACTAATTTTCAAGAGGTGCCATTATCATCAAGAAATACATCGTCAACTACCAAGTTACCTTAATTCTTGCCTTTTTAGTCAGGTGTCAGCAGCTTGCATGAAATGCTTGCATTTTATTTATCTGTTAAAGATATCAATTCCCTTTCTTGGGTACCAAGCAGGGTGTAGAATTTGCATAAGAAATGTGCTCACTGTTATGAAGTTTCTGCTATGCAAGATGTGTAATGCTACAGAACTACTGTGCAATTTACTACCTACATTTAACAATGTGGTATTGCGCACTTTAAACTGTGTTAAGAGGGTAGATCTCATGGTAACTGTTCTGAGCAAAAAAGCAAAAGAACACAAAAGAATACAAGGAAACTTTTGGAGGTGATAGATATGTTTAGTTCTTGATTGTGGTGGTGATATCTTGGGTATATGCATATGTCTGAACTCATGATGTATCTATCAAATGTGTGGCAATTTTTATATATCAATTTTTCCTTAATAAAGCTAAAAAGGGGAATGCAGAGCATGATGGGGACTTTAGCATCAGTGGACTATTTACTAGATAGTTGTAATAGAATTGCCTGTCAAGTATCATGGTTCTCAATAAACTTGTTGCTAGGATGGAAAGCATCCATGCATCATAGTCAGAAGGGTGTGAGTTTGAATCTTAGTTTTATCACTTACTCTCTTTCATCTTTGGTATGTTCCTTAATCTCTCTGAGCCTCAGTTTTGTCATTTGCAGTATAGACATATAGATATAGACAGACATATACACTGCCTGGTCTACAATAAACAATCAATATGAAGTCTTCTTTAAAAATATGACACCCTTCTGCTTTATATTCGCTCTTCTATGGGAAGGGGGGCATATTTTGACCATATCTTTTGCGATAAAGCTGAATTTTGGTTAAATTCCAATATGGACAGTGTTGATAGAATTATAAAATTTTCAAGAATAAAAAGACGTCAGATATAATTTAGTCCAACTTTCCAGTTTTAAAGATGAGTAGATTTGAGGCTCCGAATTGTAACATAAATTGACTGGTCCGGTATCCTGGTAGGAATAATAAAGTTACTCCTTGTGGCTACAAAGGAGATAAAATGTACAAAGTTTTATTTAGTGAATCGTTCTTGAGAATAAATGATATGCAATATTGACCTCTATAATCCAAGTGAATATTTGAGTCCTGGAAATACAGTTGCTCATACATTAACAAGGAAAAAAAAAATTAGAAAACGATATCCTAATTCCCAGGACTGGGGTTTTTGTAAGGAAGTACACTTGTTGTTCTCAGAAAAGATCATAACTACATTTGTGTGTATGTGGTTTCTTTTCCCTGTTTTGAGTGAATATTCATTTCAATTTTATTGATGCTGTTAAGTTTAATGAATTATATATATATATATATATATATATACCATCATAAATATCATAAATATACATTTAGAATCTTCTTAAGTGTGAGTTTGTCATGGTTAAATTTTTACACTACTTTTTGAAAACATACCTTCTTGTCTTAGTGGTGATAAAAGTGTGGATTTACCACTTTCATAACTGTATATTGAAAGCTTTATAGTCCTTTGGAGACAGATTATCTGGAAGCCTGGCCAGTCAGCAGACACCAAAGATTAAAAACACGAATGATGTGATGATTTTGGCATCTTGCAAAAATTATGCAATAGGTTTTCTTTAAGGAAGCATCATGTCTATTCTCCAGTTTGAAATCTTTAACTTTTACTTCACATTTCAAATAGACTATTGGTATGTACTTAAACTATAACCCTAAGATTTCCAAAAGTAATTTAATGAATGATAGTAATATAAGTTTTAGAGTGAAACAAGGTAAAAACTGTGCTAATGGATTTGCCTTTTGGAATAACATTAATTTTACCTTTAAAAATTCAAATTTTATATCTGAAAATTTGATAGCTAGTAATTTGAGTTTCACTCGACTTATCTGTGGAATAGATGAAAATGCCAAAGGCACATGGTCATATAGGGTATGAACATATATATGTAACCTGTTGTATTGGATGTTATCTTATAATCCTTTAATTTTTTCATTTGTTTACCCAAATAAGAATAATTTAGAGTTGTACTGACAAAATAACATTTGTGTATTTATGCTTTAGATATTGAGTAGAACATATTGAATGATCTACAAAACATACCATTTTTATAAACACTTCAGTTTTGAGTTGGAGAGCTTTGTGCTCATGGGGTGTGTGTGTGTGTGTGTGTGTGTGTGTGTGTGTTTCCGGGAAAAGAGCATAGAAAGCAACACCAAGTAAATCATTGTTTTTAATTTATTTTATATGGAAGCTTTCCCTGTATACTTCTTCCCCCACCTCATCCACATCTGAGAAATGTTGAAATCAATTATTTTTTATCTTTAATTTATGAGCACTTACTAAATGTTAAGGACCATTTTAATAAAAATGAATAACAGGTGATTGCCCACTACATAGCATTTCATACTGTTCCAACACCTTTGTGCCTACTGACTGAACTGTTGCTCACAACCACAGCAATAAGGCACACAAAGGTTATTTGTCTTGTCCAAGATCATATAACTTGCCCAAGATCACACACTTAATAAGTGATATAAGTGGTATTTGAACTCAGTCAGACTCCACCCACCCATATACTTAATCCATTAACTGGTGCACTATGCTGCCTTGAAGTTGCAAAATTGTTGTAGAATGATGATTTCTGAACTTATAATACCTATAACATGATGAGGAAATTAGCTTTTTTTTTTTTTTTTCTTTTTTCTTTTTTAGAAACAGAGTCTCACTCTGTTGCCCAGGCTGGAGCTCAAACAATCGTCCCACCTCAGCCTCCCGAGTAGCTAGGACTATAGGCATGTGCCATCATGCCTAATTTTAAAATTTTGTTATGGAGACAGGGTCTCGCTCTGTGGTCCAGACTGGTCCAAACTCCTGGGCTCAAGCGATCCTCTTGCCTAGGCTTCCCAAAGTGCTGGGATTACAGGTATGAGCCACTGAATCTGGCCAAATTAGCTTTTTAAAAGAGAAATGTAAATGGCCTTTTAATTTTTTCCAAGTTTAGTTGATCTTTGCTGTGAAAGGACTGTTCTCTTTTCCTGTCATGTCTAGTTGGCACATTGAATTTAAAAATGGACTTGAAGCTTGGTGAAACAGGAGAGGTAGAGTCTGAAATTTTGAAGAGAAGAGCAATTGAAAGAGTCCACATTTTCCCAGATCGTTCAGACTGGCCAACAAGGTCATTTCTGTATGTTCTTGCTGTAAACTCAGGTGTTTTTTTTTTGTTTTTTGTTTTTTTTTTTTGACGGTCTTCAGTGAACACTGGATTTGTGTTAAGATGTAGAATATGGAGACTCACAATAAATAATTAGCATAGTCACAGCTTTTTTCCCTTCTTAAAAGCTGAAAGATTAATTTTAACTTTCTCCAAAAAAAATCTGGAATGCAGTATAGTATTTGGGAGGTTTGTCAGCACACACCTCTGCTGTTTGTTTTTCAGTCTAGGTTCAAAATCTCTACAGTCAGCAACAAAAGCCCTGAAAAATCAATATTTAGGTTCTTAGACTTCTGAATGGGGGTATAAGGGCAGGGTTTTCTACCTTTTTAATTTGCCCCCTGATGTTTTCTAGCTTCCTTGCCCTAGCTTTTCTTGAGATAGGGGAAGGAGGAAAGTTTTATCAAGCGCTGGTAGATATTTCCACCGTCGTAGATTTCTGCCTGTTAGTCTTTTACTGTTACACACATTCACACCTCATATATTTTGCTCTAAAAGCAGAACATCTGAGATGATTCTGTGGTTGAAAAAGATCTCAAAGAGATGGAAGATGGATTTAATGTTGCCATTTTTAGATAATGCTGTAAATAGAATGGCAGCTGTCCTCAGATGCATAGCCGATATATACTACATATGCTGAATAGAAACAGATAAAAGATTGCACTCAATTAATCCTGAAGAAAAGTAGCATTTTAGCCATGGATTCAGCCATCTAATTTTTAGCTACAGTGCATTTATTCTATCTCTCATGTGCTATAATCCCATGCTTTGAAGGTGACTCAAGAAGAGAAAAATTTGCTCTTATCTTCAACTAGGTTTAAAGAAACTTGTAATATTTTAGTTATTTACACTCCCACCCTGTTAAATAAGTAATTTACATCTACCAACAATTCTGGGACACTTAGTGTCTGTGAGGCACTCTTCTTGGTGCTGGTAGGGGGTGGGAATAAGACCTGGTTCTTTCAAAGAACTCTTTCTTATACAGAAAAGGCATAAGCAGAAACTTTCCACGCCAGATAGAATGTAATCATTGCTCTAAGGTCTGACAAGGATCTTTAGTTCAATAATGGTTGAATATTTATAAAACACCTGTTTCAGGTATATCGCTAATAGGTACTGTGGATATTAAGATGAATTGAACCCATTCCACAAGGTGACTTCCTCAAGTGAGATGGCATGTAAACAAATAATTGCATTTAATAGCAATATATAGTTTAAAAGTTCAGGAATAGCAGAGAGAGAGAGCAGATCCACTCTCCTGGAAGGTGCCTGGGTAGTAGGGCAGGCTTAACTGAAGAGTGATGAGTGACCAGGAGTTTCTGGCATGAGTCAAAGTTTACTAGATAAATAATGAGGGGTAAAGACACGGGAAAAAGCTTTTGGCTTTCCAGAGAGAGGGAAGTAATATGCCCGTAGAGAAGATGACCTGAGACTCAGTAGTGTACTGCAACTCTAACTTGTTTGCAGTCACCCTTGTCCTGGGCCTTTCTGTGTACTGTGAGACAGTGTCCGGAGTATTCAGCAAAGACTAAGATATGAGATTCTGGAGAAAAAAGCAAAGTAAATTGTATCTGTAAACTTTGTTCTTATGACAGCAACTTCCATGCTTTTTCTTTAAGACAGATCTGCCTTTGAATCCTGACCTACAATTTCTAAATTTCTCAGACCTCATCTTCAACGGTAAATGTGAGTTCTTATATTTAATATAAAACAGTACGTTGTCTGATACTTAGTGTGTAATTATGACTTTAAAATTACACTTTAAGTTCTAGGGTACATGTGCACCACGTGCAGGTTTGTTACATAGGTATACATGTGCCATGTTGGTTTGCTGCACCCATCAACTTGTCATTTACATTAGGTATTTCTCCTAATGCTATCCCTCCCCCAGCCCCCCACCCCCCAACAGACCCCGGTGTGTGATGTTCCCCGCCCTGTGTCCAAGTATTCTCATTGTTCAGTTCCCACCTGTGAGTGAGAACATGTAGTGTTTTTTGTTTTTTGTTTGTTTGTTTTGTTTTGTTTTTTGAGACAGAGTCTTGCTGTATCCCCCAGGCTGGAGTGCAGTGGTACAATCTCAGCTCACTGCAACCTCTGCCTCCTATCCTCAAGTGATCTACCCACCTTGGCCTCCCAAAGTGCTGGGATTACAGGCATGAGCCACTGTGCCTTGTCTATAATGATGACTTTAATTATTGTTCTTTTGCTTTTTTCGGTTGACCATTCCTTGGTAGTGTTCCTCACCGAGGGCTAAACATATAACCGCACTCAATCAATGGAGCGCAGCTGCCATTCTTTCCATGAAGTCTGGGATTTAGGTGATGTGGAAGAGGAAACTGAAAGAGCTCTTCAGTAAATGTTTGGAGACCTGAATTCTAATTCTGCCTTAGCTACGGACTGTGACCTGGTGACCTTGACTCACAGTGTGCCCTGTGAGTTTATTTTTCTCTGTAAGAGGTTTGCACCAAATGTCTGACTCAAGTCCTTGTTGCTATGTGTAGTTTCTGTGGAACAGCCCAGTGACTTGAAAGACATAAACCACCCAACTTAATTCCAGTAAAAGCGTTACTAAATCAGAAATATTCTTTTACATTTTCTATTTGGGGGAAAATTGTCTACAGCAACTACGCTCATTTTAAAGAATGGTGGTTTCCCGATTGTTGTAAAAAAATTACAAAGTACAGTCAATGCCCCCCCAAAAATTCATTAAGCATGCAAACAAGTAATGTTAGGCCACCTTTGCAATCTCTTCCAAAGATCAGGCCTGGGAAGAGCGAAGTGTGGTTTTGATGGTTTGGGTATGCAGTGGTGAGCTTGTAGTCAGGTGGGCTCTTAGGAGCATCTGATGCCTGTTGAAGTTTCGTAGGTCATTTAGAAAATGCCAATGAATCTTGCTGGTGATTCGATGAAATCCTGAGGAAACTTAGTTGGTGTTGAGTAAGAAGCATAGGGTCTCTTTCTGCAGATTGATTGTTATACCTGTGATTCATGAGTGTTCATTCACAAAGTAGAGAGAGTTAACATCATGAAGAAGACATAGTCCCTAGGGCCACAGTTAAGGAGTGTTAGCCCCAGATTCCAAACCACAGCCCTTTGATGTTGTTTCCTCCCATGACAAAGTCTAACTGCTGTTTTCACTCTACATTAATTCTGATATCATTTTGAAGTAATAGCATGTACGGCTCTGCAGTCTCTTAATGTAGGCAGTCCTATCTCTCTCCCCCTTATTTCCTTGCTTTGTTTCCACCGTTAATCTGGTAACCAGCCACTTATCATACTGATTATCTTGTAATTGAAACTGTAAAAGCCTATGGCAGGTAAACCTATGGCAGGCAGATGGTCTCCCCAGTATGTCAGCTGTCTCAGAAGGATTTTTTTGTGTGTGTATGTGTATTACAATGTGGTCTACGGGGAAAAACAGCCACCCTGTCCCCCCCACCCCCCCCAAAAAAAAACTCACAAAGAGCCCAGATCATACAATTTGAAATTTAACAGAATGTATTTGCTAACACTTTCAGAGTTGCCTTAAGATCAAAATTCATTATGGAAGCATCTTTTGTGGAGCATGAAGTGACAGAAAAGGAGGGGAAACTATAGTGTTGGGAAGAGGGCAGAGGTCGTTACAACAGATTTTTAGCAGTCCTGTGTGTGAGTCTGATCTTTTGGTGAACTTACTAGTAACTTGGGGGGTTGGGGGGAAGAGAAGTGCCCCCAGGCTGTTGGTTGCTTTGCTTGTTCTCATAGCAGCCTGCGGGGGAAAAGTGCTTGTTTAAACACTAGTGTATGCCATAAAAACTAACAATTATGGCAAGGTTTTCAAAAAAGAAAATTACATTAAAGATGAATGAGGGTATATTGAATAATTATGTTTTAAGGTGTGTAACATTAAAAGATATTGAATAGAATATCGACTGTTTTGTGGAAATAGCAATAATGAGATTCCTGTCACCTAATCTTACAATAATTGGGTTATTACTATGCAAATGAAGGTATTACTTTTAAAAACTAAGGAAGCTAGACAGATCCTTCAGGCAGTCCTTTATCTATTCTTAAAGCTGTGCCGTCATTTCTCCTTAGACTGAAGATCCTTTTCTAAACAATTTGGAGGTGCTCATTTCACTATTTGCCCCTGAAATTCCACTATAATATTTTTCAGCTGCCACAGGTAGCAGATCAGTGGTTGGTGATTTTATATTCTTTGAGCTTTATGTGGAACCCAAAGGAATAATTAAATTGTATGATTATTGCCCACTGTCATTTTTAGTTAAAAAATTGAAATGGAGTGAATTTTCCTGCCAAAGATGCATGCTGGCGCCCTTATCTCCACGTTCCATGCAGCTCTGTCATTGCTGTGCAGTGTCCAGTGGTGCCTATGCATCTCAAAGCCAACAGGTCATTTCGGGCTAGCAGACCTCCCAGGACACCTTTGTGACTGAGGAAGTGATTCCATTTGTCCTCAGGCATACTCAGATCAATAGTCCATACACTGCAGTCACCACCATGTCCATTGAGGCTCCTGTGGCACCCATCAGATGAATAGAAATATTTGGGACATTTGCCATTTTAGTTCATGACCCAGGTAAATACCTGTGTATTCAGCCAGTAATGGCATTTTAAAATGTTGACTGCTGAGGCTTTGGGTAAAAGATGATTGTATTTCCTGGGAATGTTGTATGATTTCTACATACTTTATTATATGAAATGCTCTGTGTAGAAGGAATGATACAGATGTAAAAATTCTTTAGTATTCCTACATAGAGAAAGCATGAAAAAGCGTCTTTGAGCCTTATTAAAATCTCACATGGACATTTTATAGTTTTAATACTCTTTGATAGTGTATAGTAGATTAATCATAGAAAGTAGATTTGAGGAAATCACAAAAGACAAATTTCATTTACCAAGTACTTTTGGTCCAAGGATTAGGAGGTCAAGAAAATCTAAGCTTTATCAGTTTATTTCAGAATCAATTGAGACTTGAGACTTTGTAAATGTCACCAACAACTGCTCTTTACCTTATGTCCTTCCAAGTTCTTAAGGTAGAGCTGGGCTCAGTGAGGTGATTGCACGTTACATTTATGCCTTTCTCTGTTTAGTAGGGAAGTCTTAGAATATATTTCTGTTTATAGGAGTACAGATTTTTTCTGATACTAGCCATAGTTTACCAAATATTGATAACATTTTCAAGCAATTCACAATCCTGAAAATATTCTTTTTGTTTGGTTGTTTCATTTTGTTGTTGTTGTTTTGAGACAGTCTCACTCTGTCACCCAGGCTGGAGTGCAGTGGTGCCATCATAGCTCACTACAGCCTCGATCTTCCAGACTCAAGTTATTCTTCTACCTCAGCCTCCTGAGTAGCTGGAACTACAGGCATGTGCCATCACACTTGGCTAATGTTTAATTTTTTTGTAGGAATGGGATCTCACTGTGTTGCCTAGGCTGGTCTCAAACTCCTGAGCTCAAGCAATCTTCCCTCCTTGGCCTCCCAAAGTACTAGGATTACAGGTGTGAGCCACTGTGCCTAGTTGAAAATATCCTAAATTATTACCTTTTTATAATTCAACTAATTTGTTTGGCCTCAAGCAATCAATACATGTAGGTAACTTTTAATAGATGTCTGTGGAAAGGATTTTTGGAAACATGCAGAATTCCCAGACATCATTTGGTTTAGAATAAGTTATGAAACTGTTGCAAACTACCCTAAAATTTCGTCTACAAGGTTTATTATGGGTTCAGGTGACTCTGCAGGTCAGTTATCCTACATATGATGACTCAGCTTTCTAGACTTTTTCTATACCTGCTTCCATGATCTCCCAGGCTAGGGAAGAGAGGGCTGCAGAGTTGAGCACTGGGAATTAAATGCTTTTTTCCAGAAGTGACAAACGTCACTTCTCATATTTTTTTTGATAGAATTACTCATATGGTCCCTCCTAATTTCCTTGGGATGGGAAATGTAGAAGAGAAGCAGATATTGATCAATATTAGTAATGTTGATCATATCCAGTATTGATTTATTCTACTTACTGAGAATATCTTTGAAATATGAGATACTACTCATGATGTGTGGGTGAAACTACAGCAAGGAGTGTAATGAATGGCTTTCATTAAGAACAATAAGCATTTTCCTCCTAGTCATCGATGCACCCATTTGTCTAGACTTCCACGCACCTTGCTATTCTTAGGTTTTATGGAACAGGTTTTACCTTGACCAAGGTCACTGTGCAGTCAACCTTTACAGATGGGATTATAGTCAGCTTTTAAACTGCAGCTGTGGCCAACCTGCATTAATGACAAACATTGCAGAAAGAATGCCCTTTGTCCAGGTTTGATGAGGGCTGGTGATATTAAATACTGCTAATAGTTTCCCGGGTTGGAAAGGGGGTTATTTGATTTGCAAAAGAAGGAAACATTAGAATCAGTCTGTTCTTCAACTAATTCTGGTAGGATATATAAAGGAAAATGAATACATTTTTAATAAAATGAGTGTGCCATTATCTTTGTAAACAAAGCAGAATATTGGGAGCTAATAGG